>NW_027494565.1:0-230233 GCF_021521415.1 Bidens hawaiensis
GCCCAGGAAAGTTGGCCCCGATTTGGGAAGGGCCATACATTATCAAAGAAGTTCTGGGAAAGGGCGCGTACCGGCTCGAAAGGCTCGATGGCACTCCCATCCCTAGAACATGGAATGGAGCTCAATTACGCAAATGTTATATGTAGATCAATTCCAACTTGTAAAGAAAAGGCCTAGAGCCACTTCTAATGGAAATGATTCTCCTTTCATGATGTATTAATAGCTTGTAACCTATGAACTTCCCTTACGGGAAGAAGTAGTTGCGTGTGGAAGGCGGCAATACCCGCATAAACACAACGCCAAAATGTTAAAAAGTTCTAAGAAAAACCTACACGCAGGTCAGATGTAGGTAAAGTTTAGCCATCCTTGTAAGTGCAAGTGACGGTCTTACCCGCACAATCACGAACAAGGAAGCCAAACTTAACTTACCGTCTACCACGTTAAAAGGTTAACTTATGAACACTTAAAAGGATAAGAAAAACCTACACGCAGGTCAGATATAGGTCTAAAGTTAAAGCCATCCTACTAAGTGCAAGTGACGGTTACACCCGCACAATCACGAAAGAGGAAGCGAAAACTTTAGTCCATTATCAACCACGTTCAAAGGTTTAACTTAATGCCTTAGAAATTTCGAAAAGGAAAACCTACACGCAGGTCAGATAGAGGGTAAAGATTAGCCATCCTACCAAGTGCAAGTGACGGTTTTACCCGCACAATCACGAAGGAGGAGGCGAAACTTTAACCCATCATCAACCACGTTCAAAGGTTCTTATTCTAAACACTTGGGAAATTGCTAATTTAAACTAAGTATGCAAGTCATAAGTTTATAAAGCAAAGAACCCAAGGAAATAACAATCTTATACGCAAAGAGATTAATATTTCACAATCAATTACAAGAATGGCTGGGTAACTACCCGCCTAAAAGAAATCTATACAAGGCTGTCTATCCTAGCAGGGGGAAGGGATCTTCAAGATCAGGCTTCAGGGCCACCTCCGCTTGGACCAGCACCGTCAGAGCGCGGCTGCCCAAGGAAAGCCTTAAGGATGCTTAGCCCATCATCAGCAGCAGCAGCTTCATTCACCTTCTCCACCACTGGATGCGGGAAGGCAGCGTACTGATTCACAGCTTGGTCATAAGCAGCTTCAGTATTAACATTGAATAAAGGGAAGTTGGAGGGCGGAAAGCCTCTCTCAGCAAACCCTAGACCAAGCAGGAAGCCAGTCTTCTGCCCATCCTCATGAGAAGCGTTGAGGGCTGCGCTCATTGCATCGTCGTAAGAGGTCTCTGAAAGGACCCGACGCACAACCTACAAAAGAATATTACAAGTTAGAACATTTTCTAATTACGAGCGGAAAGCGTAAAGAAAAAGATAAAGATACCTCAGGCAACGCTTCTCGAAGCAGCCATTGGAGGGTAGCTTGACTTTCTTTGTAAGCACGTTCGGCTCCGCTTTTATCAAGGTTGGCAAGTTGAACTTCCTTGGCGGCAGCTTCTTCGACGCTTTTGAGTTTCCTTTCAGTACGGTCAAGCATCCCCCTCTGGTCAAGGATCTCCTGCAGCTTCTTGGCATCTTCCATTGCCAAGGCGTCATGAGCATGCTGAAGAGCCTTTAATTTGCATTTAAGCTGCTCATTCTCTTCGCGAAGTGGCTCAGCAACAGCTTCAGCCTTGGCAGCCCTCTCAGTTGAGTTTCGCGCAGTCTCCTTGGCCAGCCGAAGCTGTTCATTCACAGCTTGGGCAGCCTTGGAGCGGGCCTCGAGTCGCGCCTGGACTTCAACCTCGAGGGCCTTGAATGCCTTCTCCTTCTCGGCTGCGGCAGCGGCCAACTGCCGGTTCTCCTCCCGAAGAGCCCGCGCTTCAGATACATCTTTGGCGCGAGCTGCTTTTAACTTGTCGTTTTCACGACAAAGCAGCTCGACGCGGGGCTGCGTTCGGGCCTGGAGAACCCGAAGCTCATTGGTTAGCCTACCCTCTTGGTAGCTAGCCATGGCTTCCCCCCAACGCACCATGAGGAGCAGCGTGGCGAGCCCAGTCCACGCACTCCACAGGGGTGCGAAGGGTTGTTCCTCGGCGTATGTTCCATCTTGGAACATACACTTCATTGGAATCCGACACTGCAAAAGAAACAAAGGCAGTTAGGAAAAGATGACAAAAATATACAAAGAAAAAAAGAACCCTACGTACCTGTAGGGTCAATAACAGGCCGATAGCCGCCAAACCCATCACCTGAACCTAAAGGAAGTCCATCCAACAGGTCAGGCAGACGGGAAGGTGGCGTAGATCGGCGGGAAGCCCGGCGCGTACCTGATGGTCCGGCCGTCGGTGCCGGTGGCGCAGGTATAGTGGCAGCCGCCGTGGTAGCCATTGTTGGCGCCGTCTCCTCAGCAACAGTAACCGCCGGCTCCGTGAAAGATGCTGTAAAAATTGCACTCACGGCCGGCGGAGACACCTTCTCAGCTGGAACAGCCTCAGGAAGGCTGGAACCAGCGGAAGCAAGCGTAGACGCCTGGGTCGACGCCTCGGGAAGGCTGACCGAGCCTACCGTCATTGGCGGGGGAATACTTACTCCAACTCCACCCTGGAATGCGTCAACATCCACACCTGCACAAGCAAAAGTGTTAGAAAAATTTATTTGAAACAAATATAGACAGGAATTATGGGGGGTACTTACGGGGTTTCTTGAGCTTGAACGCACGGACGAGCGGGGGCGAACCCGATGGAGCCGGCCTCTTGACACCGGTAACCGTCGTCGTCGCTGCCTCCCCGGAGGTAACACCTGCAGCCTCCGGAGCGGTGGTCTCCTCACCACCGGGCTTCCCCGCCACCTCTGCGTTATCTGACTCCGAGTCAGATAGGACTACCGGGTCGGCCGTAGAGGCCACTTTCTCCTTGCCTCTCCCGACGGCAGCCTTTTTCTTCCGCACCAGTGGAGGACCTTCTGCGGATTCCTCAGAAGAAGAAATGTCATGAACTCCAGCAGCAGGCACAGCATTGAGAGGTTCAGGGTAGAAGATAGGCTTACCTGGCCGTCGGTGGCTCAGGATCTCTTGGCCTGGCGGGTAAACCTCCACGAACCGACCCGCAGTCTGCTCTAAGATGGGCAACTCGTTCTCGTCCAGAGCACGAGTACCCATCCGCGCAGGACCATCTTCCTCCCGCGGATTCAGGAGCGACTGAAGATCGTTACCCTCTGAAATCAACAAGAAAGTTAGAAAAAATCGTAGTCAGCAAAAAAGAAACAAGACATACCATAAGGGGTAGAGTTCGAACCATATTCAAGGACGATCGGAACCTTATCCGCATTCGCCGCCTTCCACACCCGGCTCATCCCCAGCATCACCATCGCCGACTCCGGAAAACGGAAAACCGGGGACTGGACCCGGGATATCTTCGCGAACCATTCCGCCTCCTCGTAGTTGATGGCGGGAAGGTTCGGAAGCGGCTGGCCATTCTTGAACTTCATGGCAATAGGGATGGCTCGAGCGGATATAAAGAAGAACTCTCTTCTCCATGAGCGAAGACTCCGCTCGGTGGTACAAATCTTTAAACCCTTGATACGGGTTGTAAGAGTGTACCACCCTTGGATGCACCTCCAAGTATAGAAGGTCATCAGGCGGTCAACAAGGGGCTCAAGGCCCAGTATCCGGCACACCCACTCAAAGTGCCGGACCTTGGCAATGGCCATGGGGTGCACCTCTGTCAGGTGCACACCGTGCCTCTCTAGGACACGGTACACAAACTTTGTCAACGGAAACCTAAGGTTCCCGTAGACAAAGAATGCAGCATAAACCCCGATTTTGCCACTAGGGGCATCGTACACAGTATGGTGGGGCTCAGGAAACTCAGGCTCGAGAGACTCGAGCATGAACTTCCTGACGATATACTGGTACAGCTCGACAGGAAGATAACACTGGCATTCGCCAGCAGTCTTCTGATCATCAGCATCGTGAGAAGACATGGTGGAAGAAAGAAGAGATTTCAGAGCAATGCTTTACTGAAAAAGAGAAATTCGCCGGAAATTACTGGAGAAGAAGAGATGAAAGTGGAAAGTGTGAATTGCAAATAACCTTCTCCCCCTTTATATAGCAATCGCAATTAATGCGATGAATTTAATACGGAAGAGAGAGAAATCAAAGGTGCAATGAAACTATGACGCGTGGCAAAAGCAAACTGGCAACAGCTGTCAAAAAGGACGTGTGCCAGAGATTTCGCGGCTACGCGCCCGAAATCCCGTGCCCACGCGCCTGAAAAAGCAACTGGAATGACCACATAATGTCATGTCGCCATAACTTCTGGCACGTCCTGACACAGTCAGAAGAAACCGTCGCACGACGTTTGAGGTATTGGGTTGTTATCCATCCAACTCTTCAAATTTCAAAATTTAAAAAATTTGAAGACCAAGGTTCAAAAAAGTAAGCGGGAAAATATCCCTTACCTTGGCAAACAAGTAACCATAAGCCGGGTGTGGGTACAGTGTAAAGGCAAAACCCTTCACATACCTAACACCCGCAGGGAATTGAAGCCAAAATATTTGGCAACCAAGTAACCATAAGACGGGTGCGGGTACAGTGTAAAGGCAAAACCCTTCACATACCTAGCACCCGCAGGGAATGGACGCCAGGAATACCTTGGAAGTAAAGTAACCGTAAGACGGACGCAGGTACAGTGTAAAGGCAAAACCCTTCACATACCTAGCACCCGCTGAGAATTGAAACCAGGAAGGATCTTCTGGGCAATGCTTGTGAAAACGGAAGTAATATCCCCGCATTGCGGGGAACATCGAGTACTACGTTGTTTGAGGCTCCAAGATGGAATTGGTGGTTTAAACATAATTGATCACTATGTTCAAAAAACTACCAGAACCACAGGGAGAATCCGCACAACTAAGACTCAATGCTCCTGACTTGCGAGGAGGTTACAGACCTACCCGCATCATACCCAAAGACCAAGCAGGAAACTCGGGAATTTCTGCAAGTGACAAGGACTTCCGCGGGAAGAACCCCCATGGAAAACCTTACAAAAACCCCTTTTCAAAACCCTTTGCTTAAGTCCAAAAGTTCACCTCACTTTATTAGACATTCGTGAGAAGAACATTGGACTGGGGGGACTTGAAGAGGTAGGTCCCAGCAGGGCTCAGTTGGTCCCGCATGACTCACCTTGAACAGGGATGCCTGCGCAAAGACCATCTACTCCCGCAGGACCCACCATGCTCAGAGAAGCCTATGCGCAGTATGCAAGCTGCATACGCAGGGAAAAGCCTCCCAATGGTAAAGTAACCCGCCTGTTCCCGCAGTTGCGGATACAAGCCATCAGGGAAGGCTACCCGCACAGCATAGCTACACGCATAAGGCTTAACACTTACAAATTCAGTGTCACCTGAAAGAATGAGCAAAGGCGGGAGGGGGAAAACTCCCGCCAAAATGGGCCAGTCCGTATGATGGAGGATCTTTTGCGTGATACCTGACGAGGTAAAGACAAAAGATCTGACCAAGAATGCGACAGCTCACTGACAGCAGCGTGGCAGACAGCACGCCACAGCACTGTGACCAATAGCCGCCGCCTGCCCACCAACTCCTGCCAGACCACGTGCCTAGCCTGCAGTTGGTAGAAGACGAAGAGTGCACGGCACGCCTGCTCTGTGTCAGCCGCTACCTATCCACCACTCACAGGTAGGGCACGTGCATAGGTTACAGTTGGTAGCGTGTTGGGCCGGCTAAACCCCTTGGAAACCCACCTTCGGCTATAAAAGACAGCAAATGGTATTATCATTTCATCATCTACTATCTCGTATAACTTACTTGATAACTGCTCTAATAGTATTCACATACTTTTATATTCAAAGAGCAATATAGACTGATTCTCACGCCGGAGGGTGGTCACAAGGAGGAACCCCCCCCTTCTCAGTGACGAGCTTACGGTGTCTGTTTTGCAGGTTCCCTGAAGTACAACTTACTCTGCTGGACCTAACCTTCGTGGGAAACATTACTTAGCCCCCAGATTACCTATAATCTGCCCGGGGTCACTTAGTGTTTCTTCAGTGTTTATATCAGGTTAAACCAGATTAAAAAGGGTCTGGAATGTAGAGAGTTGATTAACTTGAATACTGATGCCGGTGAATTTCATACATGATGCAAATTTGATAATTTGAAGATGGATTTGCTAGTGTTAGATGCTCAACTCAAGAGATATCAAACACTAGATTTGGCAATCTTTGATTGCCATATGTAATTTATAGAGGATCAAAGTCAAAACATCATATGGTCCTTAAAGATCAAAAAGTAGTCGGGGTTGCTAATTGATTTTAGAATTTTGAAAAGTGTTTCCGGTTCTCGAAATAACCATTTTTTCTCAAAATAGCCCCTTTTTTAATTGATCCGTTTTAACACAAGCCTATTTTAAAAGGTGTAACCCTTATATAAAAATTTGAATTGACTCATTTTGACTTAGACACGTTCTAATGCAGCATATTCTCCACCTTGCCTACCTCTTTTGCCAAGTTTAGGGTTTCTTGATGGACATGGTACTTATAAAAAACTGATTTTGATTGGCATGCTACTTATAGCTATAAAAGAATTGAAATTTTGCGGATTTTCGATAGTAACAGAGGTAAATGACTTATAATTTTGTAGGTTTAACTGGAACTTAAATATAAATAACACATAAAAGCGATCATACTTCGTTTGAAGCCTTAAATTAGAGCTATTTTTAAATTAAGATTAGATACATTCAATTCTACAACATATTCAATCAAGCAAAAATGTTTTTGTTTTTTAATCTTATTCATAGAAGACGATGATTATCATACAGTTTATGGGAATCAAGAAAAACATATAGATGCATTCATATTTGTCATTAAATTTTATTACATAAAAAATAAAAAATACATATATAAAGATAAATGATATTAAAAATGTGTCAAGCAAGCGCACACACGTGCCATTAGTAAACTAAATTTACGTGAGAAGAATATATGGTATACGCAATGTGCCATTGAATACCTAGATTTAGTGATACAAATACTAAATACCATTAAAAGTGTGTGCCAAGTAACAATGACATACACAATGTGCCACTAAAACCTAAGTTTTAGTGGCACAAGTGATAAATGCCACTAAAAGTGTGCCAAGAAAATGTGACATATATATAAAGTGCTATTAAAACTTAAAATTGTGGCACTAAGGCTACATGCCATTAAAAACGTGTGCCACTAAATGACATTTTTTTGTAGTGTCAATTGGATTAACAACTTCAATCAGAGTCAATCGATTCACCTACACATATTCAATAGGTTCAATCGATCAATCTTCTTAATGCGATTCATTTAATCCGAATCATGATCTGATTCACGTAATTGATTCATATGTAATCCGTTGTCTTTCAATTGAAACTCTAATTCTATGATCATTATATAACACAAATTATTTACTTATATATTACAAAAAAATTAAAGTATGACATCAGTTATCGATAAATATTATTTAAATAAAGACATATTATCTTTAAAAATACACAATAAAATGTTCAAAAAAAGCAAGTTAATATAGTACAAGATTCAATGTTTAATAAATTAACGAGTAAATGTCCTCGAATATGCAATGTCTGAATTACTTTTATTCTTAGTGGATTGTTTTCGAAGAATTATGAACTTTTATTGTTTTTAAGGAGATGATTTGTGATAACAAAAAGAATAACCTCTGCTAAATATCTTATCAGTCTGCATATCATAATGCAACTTTATATCACCCTTATTATACAATTAATTATAAGTAATTTTAAATGATTGGCTTGGATTCATGTTTAGTTTAAAATAAATTTGGTCAATGTATAGTAAAAATAAAAGTTTGGCTCAAACGAGCATGATCTGAACAATTACTTACATATTTTTTGTCTAATATTAACTTTATATTTAACTGTAAATATAGTTTTATGTTAATTCTTTGTCAAAAAAAAAAAAACAAACAAAAGGGAAAAATGAAAAAAAAAACAATCACTTTATAAGTAATTTTTTTTTTGGTTTTTAACTTTAAATATGCCAGCATGTTTATAATTTTTTGTAAAACATTCTCATATTAACACTTTTCACTAGCAAGAATTCCATATGTAGACATTACGATTTCTTATGTTTGAAAAGGGTAAAAAGATGACTTTTGTGAATTATAAAATAATGAAGCTGGTTTTTCTTGCTCCTATATTTTTATGTAGAAATAAATTTTTTATTTTATTTATTTATTATTTTTTGGGGTTTGATGTTTGAAGCAGTTGAAACAGGACTTTCGTGACTTAAAAAACAAAGAAATAAATTTAAGATCATGATCAAGTTTAAATATGGCCATTCTGGATCAGCATTTTCTTTAACCACAAGTGTCAGCCACAAATTACCAACAACATATTGTAAATGAAGTTCGCATATGAAGGACAATTATAGAATCTTTTTATTTGTTATTTTTGTAATATAAAATTTGCAAACTAAAGGTTATATATGTGTAGGGTGAACATATCAAATATTTAGTTTCGAGTTAAGATTTTGAGTGCGAGTCAAAATTCTTCAATTTTTGGTCCAAGGGCAGTTTAGGGATTTGTGAAAGTTTGGTTCGTTTGAGTTAAAAGTTGCAGATTTTTGGTCCTATGGTACTAAGAAGATTTTTTTTTGTCTCAGTTTTGCTAATATTTTAAGCACTATATTTGTTTTTAGCATTATATTTGTAGTTTGTGCATTTACAAGAAATTAGATTTTTTAACTAACCCGTGTGTCACACGGGTTCTATCCTAGTAATATATAAAAGAAAAACTCAAGGCAAAACAAAATTTTAAACTGATAAATAAGATCTGTATAAAATATCAATAGATTTTTATTGAGATTGTCCATAAATCTTTTAGAGAGTATTTTTTTGATTAATAGGAAGGTTGTACAACATGCCAAATTTCATGTGTATCAATAGTTTTTACATATATACCTATACCTACCTAGCCTCAAATAAAACATTTAAAAAAACAACATGATCAATTGGGACCCCAACAAGTTAAGTACATAACTTTCCTAAACGACTCCTCTGGTTGTTCAATGTGTGTGCTTGAAGCCCGGCTGCTAGAGAAGATAACTTCTTTGTTTGTGTGACTGACCGGATATTAGATTTAACGTGGTGGTGGATGGATCTGATAGTGTAGTTCCAACGTGCAAAGCCTTGGTCTTTGAGTGCCTCCACCAATCCAACTGTTCCGGCCACCATCCATGCTCTAGATGTTGAACTCATGTTATTTATCCTTACAAAAAAAGTACGTGGGTTGTGTTTTTTTGTCGAACGTAAGTAAAATGTGTTTGATACTTTGATGAAGAAACATATGATAGGAGTTAGGTATATATATAGATCGTTGAAGAGCACCAAGTTTTTTTGGAGGGGAAAACTGTTAGTTGGAGACGCCTATGGTTTTGGAGGAATACATTGTCGAGAATACCCTTTCTTCTATTATTTCACACCACACTATGACTCATCAAACTTTATCTATTGCTAGCACGACCCTCCAAGTTCTATACATACGAGGTCAAGTTCTATATATTCTTCACTCTCATCCATGATCGATTTTTTTAAAAGGGGGTCTAAATTACAATGATTAATTACTTGGGGGTTGGAAAAATATGTTTTTCAAAAGGGGGTTACCTTCATTTGTAACAAATGGCGTGGAGTTTTAAAAATATAGGGTGTCGGAGTTAGTTAGAGAATATAAGAACTTTTACAGATATGAGACATCCCCCTTTCATTCTTAATGACGGAGACTACAAAAGTATCCCCCCTCCATTCTAACGGAGGGGAGTCTGAAAACATTATCTCCTCTCCATTTGTAACGGCAGAAAGTTTGCAAAAGGTGGAGAAGACTTTTTTTAATGTCAACTTAAAATTAATCTTACAAAGTTGTGGTTCAAGATTCTAAAAGCTGAAAATTTAAAAACAATATTATGAGACCGTTATTTTGTAAACTTCGCGTGTATTTCTTTAATCGCCATACGTAATTTTCTTAACTAACTTTGTTCTTGACTAATTTCTTTTACGTGGGTACTTTGCAACGCATGAAACAAGGTCTGAAATGAGGTTCATACATGAGAGATATATGTCTTCAAAGCAGGTTCAAGATTTGAATGACCGAATTTTTAAAACTATATTACAAAATAGCAGAACTTCAAATTTTAAAATAGCATCAACCCTCAAAACTTTTGTATAAAAAAACATTTTGTAGACTCCTCGCCATTACAAATGGAGGAGAAATAACTTTTTCAAACTCCTCTCCGTTAGAAAGGGAGGGGACATACTTTTGCAGTCTCTGTCATTGAGAATGGAGGGAAGATACCTCATACCTGTAAAAGTTCTTACATTTTCTTACTAACTCCACACTCTTATATTTTTAAAACTCGCCACCATTACAAATAGAGACAACCCCTTTTGAAAAAAAAAAATTCCAGCCCCCCAAGTGATTAATCCTTGTAATTTAGCCAACCCTCCCCCCCCCCCCCCTCCCTCCTAAAAAAAATATTCTCCAAGATCACATCGATTGACCATTTATATAACACGTTCCATAAATATGAACAATGTGCAAGCATTTTTATATCTTAGTGTCCTAAACTCATAATTTCATATGAATAATAACTTAATAAGGGTATTTACGATTTATGCAATTTAATTACTTGACTGATGCCCGAGCGCCATATTTATGTTAGTTTTTTGTCTTAACAGTTTCTTTTAAGAATTAATCGTTACCGGTAGTGATGGAAACATTGTTGTCACACATTATTTAGTTATTAAATTAGCCCACATCAAGAACGTACATTAATGCAGTAATTTTGTAGATACACTTGATTATCAGGAACCAAATATTAGGTCCAAGACTTTAGCTTCTAGAAAAAAACATTCGAGTCTTTAATTAGTTGGGTCCCCAACAGCTCAAGTACATAACTTGCCGGAAAGAATCATCGGATTGTGTCTTCCTCTCTCCACCGTGGATATTACTATGTCCCAGGAAGCCAGAAAAGAGACGGAGACCCGCAGGATCAGCACCATTGGCGGAAGTGAATGCTTTCTTGTTATGGCGGAAGGACTTGACCAATGATTTAACTTTGCAGCCGTCGTTGACAACTGCGACACCAGCAGCTATGCAAACACGGCTCAAAGAACTCATGGTGTGATTAATCAGTTGAGTCGTAGATAAACTGTACGTAGGGGTATTTATAGATGACAATATTGGAGAAGCATATATGTGTTGTAATGAACAAATGTCTCCATGAAATGAATGGTTTTGCTTTTAAGATGTTGGGTACCACCTAAATTAGTATGGAAAGTGGAAATCGCAAAGTTGATAAATCAATTATATATGATCAAGAATTAAATATGTTGTCGGTAGCAACGGGTGATTCGCACTGAATTAGGGCATAAGTAACAACTGCTATCAATGGTAACTATACAATTAGCAGTAAATGGGCAACACCATAGGGCACAAGGAAGAACTACTATCAATAGTAACTATACTATTATCAACCCTAACTAGATGGGTAGCGTTCGCTAGGCTCAATATACAACATGGTGATAATCGGTACCTAAACTGAGTTATTCATTAACAAACAAATCAGTACTAGCTAGAAGTAAATTTGATACATTGACTAACTACTATCACCCCTAATTCACTAGATGGGCAACGTTACTAGGCTTAATATATAACATGTGATTAGTGGTAACTAAACTTAGTTATTGTTAACAAACAAATCTCTAGAAGTAAGTTAGATACATTGGCCAACTATTATCAACCCTAACTAGATGGATAGTGTTCAGTACTAGGCTCGATATACAACATGGTGATTAGCGGTAACTAAACAATGTTACTATCAGCAAACGAATCACTAGAAGAAAGTGAGATACATTGACATGCATTACTGCTCGAATAACTGACGGCTGTTTAAACTGTCAAACAATACAATTTTTTTGTATCGTTTCAACTTAAACATCGTGATGGTTCTATACATGTATGAGGAATATCTTAGCTCTATTTCAATGCATATTTTCTCAAAGACAATACATACTTGTTCTGGTTCAGCTTTCTAAATTATCTAATTAATATTTTACACTAGTGAAATACTTTATATGAAACTAGATTAACACGATCTAGAAGGTCAGAGTGGAACTTTACTTATTATGAAACTCGTGAATTCGAAACTCACATGTAATTGACGGATCAACAACGACGTATAAGCAATACAAAATGATAACCGATAAGAGTAGTTATATGTGGATGATATAATTAAAGAAATTAGATACTTTTATATAGCTTATAAAAACTGGAAAAGCAAAGAAAATACTATATATAAAGAAGTTTGAAAATAAAACACAACTGATTGCCCACTAAAAACACAAGCATTGATTCCAATCTTAACTTTAAAATATGAAGTGGCCGTGTAGGATGATGGTGAAATGCAATATGAAAGTGCATCCATCTTTCTCGTAAAAGTTTCACTATAAAAGTACTTTAGCAATAATGTAGTTAGTATTTCCATTTATTATTATATTCTAGATTTCTTTTGTACATACGAATTTTATATTTTTAAATAATAAAAAAATCTAAAAGACAACGTTTGGTTGGATTATGCAAACCGGTTCCCATATTACGAATCACAAATTAATTAGTAATCTAAGGTTATGTATCCTTAAATTCGAATTTAACTCCATGCGTCATTATTACAAGTAGGGGTGTTAATCGGGTCAACCCGATCGGGTTTCGGGTTAATCGGGTCGGGTTAGTCGGGTTTTTCATAAAAAATATTAAACCCGAAACCCGACCCTATTAAGGTCCGGGTTAGTCAGGTTCGGGTTATTCGGGTTTCGGGTCAAACGGGTCGGGTCAGTCAGGTTAATCGGGTTGACTATGTTACTTTATAATTTTAAGTTTATTTTTATACTGGTAACTCGTGGGTTGGATAATTTATCATTCTTTTCAATTTTTAATTTCTTTAACAAGTAATTATCTAATAATTTCATATAGGCCTGTAAACGAACCGAACGGATATGCACAAAGGCATGCCCGTGTTGGTTCGTTTAACTTTAAACGAATACGATCACGAACACTTAATCAAACAAATATTTGTATTCATGTTCGTTAGTTAAAAATTAACATGTTCGTGTTTATTTATGCCTTCATTTAAAATCTAATCGAACAATTCACGAACATAAATGAACACAATTAAACAAAGACAAACGAACATGACTGAACATGTACATACGTTAACGAAACAAACATACATAAACAAACACAAATGAACGCATTTAAATGAACACAAATAAACAAATATAACATATTATGGTGATATAATTTCTAAATGCAAATAATATTTAATAATTTTCTATTAACATGTAAAGAACATGAAAAATCGTAAACAAACTTAAATGAACGATCATAAACGAGTATTCACGAACATAGATGAACGTGTGAAACATTTGTTCATATTCGTAGCGCTTAATTTGAAATAATTTCCAGTCTAACGGTTAAAAAACAAGCAAAATAATTAACTCCTCTATAAAACCTTCAGCATTGACTTTTTAGTGCTAATTTCACATTTTCATTATTATATTTGAAGTAAAGTATCATCACTAATCAGGTTATTCGGGTTAACCCGAAACCCGATTTTTTTTCAAAAATGAACCCGAGCCCGACCCTATTAACAAGTCGGGTTATTCGGGTCCACCCGAATAACCCGATTAATACTTTTTAACCCTATTTAACCCAACCCTAATTAGCTTATTCGGGTTCGGGTCGGGTTAATCGGGTTCGGGTATTTTGAACACCCCTAATTACAACAATCAACAACATACTTTCAATATTTTTAAGTGCTAGTGTTGCGTGGTATAAGAAACTTAAAAATGGCAAAAATGAAAAATAAAAATAGTCTAGGATCGTTCCTGACATATAATGACAAAAGTCATGAAATTTGGATTTGGCTAATGCTTGTGTATTATGGTATAGTCCCGTTACAATCACATAGACAATAGAATTTTAATTAGCCTATCTTAAACTAACATGTTTTGTTTAACTAATATTTAAGTAAAAGAAAAAAAATAAATAAATAAATTAGTGTATACATATGATTGGTAAGCTTGAAGTGGACCTCACCCATTAAAATAGGGCAAGCCGTTAAAAGGGTGTTGTGGTTTGATTTCTTGCTAGTGGAGGAGGTGGCCGGATGGCGCCTACCTTAGCCACCCACAACGAAAGATCTAAGGAATTTAGTTTAAAGAAAAAAATACGAGTTGTTAATACGATATCGTTTTATAGTGTAGGAAGTGAAATAGTCAAAAGAAATTCGATAGAAAATCGACTCCAAGATTCGTGATTTCGACCACTCAAGGCCACAATGGTGGTCCGAGCAATAAAGCCGTTAATTTCAAACGGTATCGTACTGTTGCAATCCCCCAAAAATATTTTGGTGATTATTAAAATTCCTTTTGATTAATAAAGTTGTATGTCATGTTACATATATACCTAACCTAAAGAAAACAAAAAAGATTATCAGTTGGGACCCAAACAATTCAAGTACATGACTTTTCTTAACGACTCTTCTGATTGTTCAATGCTTGTGCTTGAAGCCATAGTCGCATTTGTTGATAACTTCTTTGTTTGGGTGACTGATCGGGGATTGGATTTGGCGTGGTGGTGGATGGATCTGATAGTGTAGTTCCGCCATGCAAAGCAAAGGGTTTGAAGAGAACCAAGTTTCTAGGGGCGAAAACAGTCAAAAACGCTGATGATGTTAGTTTCGGGCGCTTTTTTTTATCTTTACTTTAAATATATTTATTATTATTAACACAACATTATGAGTCATCAAATTTATCTTCTATGGCTGGTACGCACTTCTATGTGTACTACTTTAGTAAACTGGGGTGCACCTCTATGAATCCGGCACGTGCATTTGAAACATATGTATCTCTTTTGTCCTTATTGAACATAATTTTCTCCACCCATGTCCAATAAAACAATTAGTTCTAGGAATACTTTTATTTTGATATTTATCTTTAGAACAAATGCCGGTAGTAATCCTGTATGAAAATCTGATACAAGAAACAATAAAATAAGAAACGTTAATAATGAATCGGGCCTGTGTTTGACACAATTCCCTTAAATATATTCGCGGTCTATTCACATGGTACGCCGGTTCGAAACAACAGCAACAACGTACTGCCCAACTTGATCGCTTGCCTGAAACAAAAGCTGAACATTGTTGCAGTAGAGAGTTAGATAGAGATGTGTTACTTGGTGTGTCTTGAACTACAACATTTGGACAAGTTTTATAGCCAGAAATGTCATAATTGATTATTGACCGAATAATGACCGTTAATGTGTAATAAACTGAAAAATGGCCATTAGTGCAGTAGTTAAAACCGAAAATAATAAGCACTACGAAAATAATGATCATTACTAATAATTAATGTTGCTCAGTTATGAAAGTCTCAAAAAAATCTCAAAAACGAGTGCAAAAATCGCCTCACGTGGGCCTGGCTTTTCGTAGTTGTATTAGTGTCCGCGGGCACACAGGAGTTCAAAGAAATTCCAGTCCAGAAACCCATTTTTGCACCACCCTTTCCGCGCGGGTATGACTTGTGGTAAACACATCATAAAGCTTAAATAGAGTAGTAAATGTTTTGCCTTATAAACAATTCCTCATTTCTTCCCACAACGATGTGGGACAAACTATTACCTTTTTTATTTTTAAGACATTCATTCTCATTAATACCCAAAACTTCCAACAATCCCCACACATGAATGGAGGCCGAAACAACATTATTCTGATTAGATTTCAGCAGTTGAGTTTTGCATACAAGAGATAGGTGTTACCTTTGAATCTTTGCTTATGAAGCATACTTAGCCCACTAGCTCTGGGTAGACGGCGATGTCTTTGAACTCGTCTGCCGTTTGTGTAGACGACAATACACTTCACACAAGACTCTCCCTAACAAAGATAAGTTCTCATAGTTATGTTCGTTATGATCATGAACATGAGCCTGGTTTTGCGAGAGCCATTAAGTATTGTTCCCCAACAATACCCTTTGAAGCGACACCACTTCTCTCTCACATAAGTCATTCACCATGTATGGCTACCTTAGTCAAATCATTAAAAGCCACATGATTAGCCTCACACTTGTCACTTTTAGGAATGGACTAGGCTTTTTTTACCATGCCATGTAGTAAACTTCCTTTTAAATGCGTACCATTAACCCCCCCCCCCCCAAGTGACCTCACTAATTCATACAATTAGGATTTCCTATTGATCTCAATTCTTGGGATCTCCAGTTCATTGAGTTAGGTTTCCTTCATATGAACTTTAATTTTTCAAGGGCTTCAGTCCCATTCCAATGGACAACTTCTAAACTAACTCTCTACTTAGGCTTTTTGTAGAGGATCCGTGATATTATCCTTTGACTTCACGCAGTCAACAATGATTATTCCTGTAGAGATTAGTTGTCGTACCGTATTATGTCTATGTATGATATGTATGTTCTTAGCATTATACATTGTGCTATGAGCTCTCCCGATTACTGATTGGTTATCATAATGTATACAAATGGCCGATGCCGGCTTAGGCCATGTTGGTATGTTCTCAACAAATTGACGTAGCCATTCTGCCTCTTCGTTCGTTTTATCTAAGGCGATGAACTCTGATCCATCGTGGATCTATCTATAACCGTTTGCTTAGACGATTTTCACAATATGGCTGCACCTCCAAGTATGAATACATACCCACCTGTTGCTCTGGAATCATTCGTGTCAGATATCCGTTATAATGCAACCCGTATTCCCGAGAGTATCGTAAGTATCGAAGCAACCGAATCACATAGTTCCAATGAATTGAACTTGGGTTTCTCATGTATATACTTATCTTGCTCACAACATATGCTAAGTCTTGTCTAGTGCAACTCATAAGATACATTAAGTTGCCGATAATTCTTGAGTATTCCAATTGGTTAACAGATTCACCCCTATTCTTAGCTAGATGTTGACTTGTGTCAATAGGAGTTCTTGCTACGTTAGAGTCATTTGCATTAAGATTCTCAAGAATTTTATTCATGTTGTGGGATTGACTTAAAACAAGTCCACTTCGGGTTAGTGTAATTTTAACTCCCGGAGTCACATTGGCAAAACCGATGTCTTTCATGTCAAATCGTGCTTTTAGCATGTTCTTTGTGGACGTTATTATTATTTTGTCATCACTTCTAACAATGAGCATATCATTTACATATAAACACAGATTGACATATCCATCTGATGTGTCCTTCACATATAAACATTTGTCACATTCATTGATTTTGAACCCAACATCAAGCATGACATGATCAAACTTTTGGTGCCATTGTTTTGGAGCTTGTTTCAATCCTTACAAGGATTTTACAAGTTCACACACTTTCTTTTCTTGCCCAATGACTATGAAGCCTTCAGGTTGTTTCATGTAAATCTCTTCGTCCAGATTTCCATTCAAGAAAGCTGTTTTCACATCCATTTGGTGAACTTCCAAATTTCTAATGGCCGCAATGGCAAGCACCAATATGATGGAAGTTATCTGCATAACTTTCAAATATGTGTAAGTAGTCTAAACATTCTAGTTGTTCATATCCTTTGATCACCAACCTTGCCTTGTACTTATCGATGGTGCCATCTGGTTTCATGTTCTTCTTGAAGATCCATGTAAGTCCCGAATCTGGATCACTACAATTATGATATCAATATAACAAGTATTGGTGAGGAATACCAATACTCGGTGATTCAAGAACACAAGTAAACAATAATAGTAACACGAACTTGCTTCAAAACACATGTTTATTAGATACGTCGGGTGCTTAAGCACTTACAATACACGATGCAAAAGCAAGTGAATGAACAACCTTTACCCTATACATGACATCAACTATATATAGGGAGACCAAAACACTAGCCCAATTAAACCAAAAAGCCCACCGAGAACACTAAAGTGTTCTCGGTTTTTAGTGTTCTCGGTTTACATAATAACCCGTAGCCCAAGCCCAATACAGGTAGACTAAGTACAAACCATATAAACTAGGACCAACAATCTCCCCCTTGGTTTGTAGCTTTGTATTCAATCATGCTCCATGTAATCAACATCAGCATCCTTCAACGCGCTTGCCCAAAACTTGCACCTGATAATTGATGAAACCATGCTTGTGTATTCTTTGGCGGCCATTTCAAAGAGAGGGTCAGCTACAATTTGGAATGTACTGAGAGTCTTAATATCCCTCTCCTCGAACTTCAACAAATCTCTAGGATCAACGAATCGGTATTGACCTTTCCCCTTTTGTAGCTTGATGATAACAGTGGCAGTCAACGTGTCATAGAACCAGAACCTCATGTTATCAAGTGTGCCATTCGAAATTGCATCAGGAACATGAATGTGAGTGGCTTTCTTTGTAGCAGGCCACATAACATTTACAATCGCCTTTCCTGTCCTTGGATCCTGAACCCCCTTTGCTTTCTTCAAGAACGATTCTGCAGTTGTCATGTTCGAAAAGCCCCGATCAACCTCACGTCTAAGAAAATTCTAGAAATCTATACCACGCTTGTCATTTGTTGGATTGGTGAATGGAGAATTTACCAGGTCACTTAAATCCACTTTAGTCCAGGAACCAAAATCTTTCATCTTCTTATAATATTCGGTGGTTCATGACTTCCTCTTTACCCACCAGATATTTTTATCCGCTTCAAAACCCTATGATAGAACTCCCGATCGATCACCGTATTTATCAGAGAACCCCTTTTGAAAAGTAACCACGAACCTGTCTGGATGATCCGATGATTCAATGTTCTGATTTGAGTTCTTCATCACCAGCAGTTTCTTCTTTCCTTTTTCAAGCAATTTCTTCTGAATTCTGGCTGATTTCTCTTTGGTGATTGGGGGTGCATCCATGTATTGCTTCAGTGACTCTGACTCATGAATGTTGTCGGCTGGATGAATAGGAGCGTCTTTTCCTTGATCAACAGTGGGAGTTTGATGTACCACATCATCATTGCTTTTAAACTCATCTCCAAATTTTTGAAATAAGTTTTGTTGAAGATCAAGATACATTGCTGTTAAACCTCCCATACCAGACTGCAACTCTTTAATATTGGAATCCTTATCTGAGTTGCTTGCCTCAAGTTCTTGAATACGAACATATTTAACTACCGAATCTTGTTCGAGTTCAAAGACTCGACGTTGTAGTGTATGAATGTCTATAGGGGCATTCTCAAGAACCACACCTTTACCCTTGTTCTGAAAGTAACTCTCTTGCATAGCAAGGATTTGGGAAACCTTGCTTGTAACATCCTAAAATTTATAATGTTGAATAAAGTAAGTTACGTTTAGTGATTTCCGCGTTATTAATTAATTAATATCGAGTAAAGAACGGATCATGGATTTAGATTAATTGAGATGGGTTAAATGAGAATGGGCTTTAGGTCCATGGGCTTTAAGGGATATAAATATCCCCTAAACCAACCTAAAACCCTAAACCCTCATTTCATTTCCATCATAATCTCTACACACTCCAAAACACACACACACCACACACCACCATATACGGCCGGCGGCCGAGGGAGAGAAAGGAGCAAGATCCGAGGGAGAATAAACGATTAGTTGTGATTAAACAAGTTAAACGAGATTCAAACGAGCACAAAAGGTATGTTCTTGACCTTTAAAGTTTATGTTTTATTGAATGTCCTTAAGCTTAAAGATCCAAGCTTTATAGTATATACGGGATATATATACGAACGAAATGGTTAGGGAACGTTAGTGGGTGATGTCGAACCATAACAAGGGTATTAAAATCGCCAAAATGCTTGATAAAAACCAAACCCGTAGCTGAACTGGGCAACTTCGCCTGCGAACTGGGCAACTTCGCCTGCAAACTGATAACTTCGCCTGCAAACTGGTAACTTCGCCTTCAAAGCTTAACTTCGCCTACGGCCAAGTTCGCCTAGCTGGTAACTTCGCCTAAAGCTAAGTTCGCCTAAGGTTTAACTTCGCCTAAAGCTAAGTTCGCCTAAGGTTTAACTTCGCCTAAAGCTAAGTTCGCCTAAGGTTTAACTTCGCCTAAAGCTAAGTTCGCCTAAGGTTTAACTTCGCCTAAAGCTAAGTTCGCATAAGGTTTAACTTCGCCTAAAGCTAAGTTCGCCTAAGGTTTAACTTCGCCTAAAGTCAAGTTCGATTAGAAAATAAATTAAAAACCTAATGGAAAATGTGTTAAGATAGTTAACTTCGCCTAAAGTCAGCTCGACCCCAGCCAGGGGCTCTGCCCCTTAGACCCTGCTAGGGGCTTCCGCCCCTAGACCCCGCTGCCAGGGGCGCTGCCCCCGGACCCCCGTTCGTTGTGGGTTGTATAAAGATAGAAATACAACATGAGTAGTAGTAGTTAATTGATACATGTAAATATTATACAGTTAGCCGTGCACAGCTCAAGAAGGGAATAACGATTAACGGAGAGCGTAACAGGATTCAGGTGAGTTTCTAGCCCCATTTATGTGTTATGTTTTCGGGGCTGTGTGCATACTCGATGTGTTGTTAATACATTTATCCTAAGTGATAAGTGTATGCCATATGTGATATATGTGATGGATATGAATGATTGCTTGTCGGTACGCGAATGATCTTCGGATATTGCGCGTACTGTCAGGTCAAAAATAAAGGTACGAATATTATATATCGAAGATGTATGAACATTACAAATGAATACTTGTCGGGGCGTGAACGATCTTCGGATATTGCACGTATCGACAAGAGGTATGGTTGTTAAATGAATGATTTAAAGAACGCCTAGAGTGTTCTTATGCTATAATGTAATTATTGTATATGTGAAGTATATGTATACAGGTACACGAATGTATGTGAGTTCTACGTTCGACATAGTAAGTTAGGATGGCAAATCCCTCTAGCTTTTGTCGGACATAGACTCGGCTGGTGATGGCGTAGTTAAGGACTACGGGCCTTATACGTAATGTAGATGATAGATGTAAACGTAGATAGGGACGGTGAGCCTTATACGTGTTACAGATAATAGACGACAACGTAGTTAAGGACTGCGGGCCTTATACGTAAAGTAGATGATAGATGTAAACGTAGATAGGGACGGTGGGCCTTATACGTGTTACAGATAATAGACGACAACGTAGTTAAGGACTGCGGACCTTATACGTATTATAGATAGGCATCAGCATAGGAAAGGACTGTGGACCTTATACGTGCTGTATTTGTATTGTGGTAGCATAGGGGAGGACTGCGGACCTCGTACGTGCTATGGTTTAGGTTGCAACATAGGGAAGGACTGTGGACCTTGTACGTGTTGTGGATGTAGGATGGTATAGGGAAGGACTGCGGACCTTGCACGTACCATAAATGGTGAACATAGGTAAGGACTGCAGACCTTTTATGTGTTCACGACCTTGAGTACAGGTATAGACGGCGGACTATGAACGTACTCTCGGTAGACTGAGGTTAGTGATTGTAGATATGTATGTATGTATGGTAGTAAGTATGTATGTAGAACAGAAGGGTAACTAGTTAGGTATGGATATGTATCTTCGGATATGTATGTATGTGTATGTATTGTATGGCGTCCGATTAACTAGAACTCACTCAGCGTAGCTGACTTTTAGTATGCACGCAGGTGAGTAGAATGAGACAACTAGCTTGAGCGGGCACATGGTGGGCGAATAGGAGACTGGCATTTGAAGACTCAAGATGTTTTAATGTAATTGACGTTTATTTTGAAAGACAAGAATGTTTAATTAAGGCAAGTTTTGGATTGTTGTAACGTTTCATGAAAGCTTTTATATTCCGCGAAAGTTTTAATGAACTCTGATTTGTAAGAACTGTGTTTATGAGTAAATCCGACGCTAAAGTAAGGCTACCGGGTTCGGGGCCTTACATTGCTTGATGTACCTGGGCTTGACTGATCCTGAACGGTTGGGCCAGATGAACTAGAGGGAATATTTGTAGTGTCGGTGTATGGAATGTCTGTATCAAAATCAAATTCACTAACAAAATCGCTGGACAACAGATCTTGAAATGATGGCTTTGCTGTAGATGTATCTGGTTCAGCTTGTGTTTCTTGAGCATGTGACTCTGGTTGAGCAGTTTGTTGTTGTGGGCTGGTGGTTGTTGTTGGTGTTGGTGTAGCGGTTGTTGTTTCGGCTTCACTATCCAACTCGCTAGATCTCGGATCAACCCTTTTTCATTTGCGATGGATGAGATCAGCAGTTGGTTCTTCACTCACGTCTTCCTCAATGTTTTCAGTAACTGTCTGAGGAGGTTTTAGCGCAGTTGACTGAAATAAAGCTTTGGCAGCTTCAAGAGCACTTAACTTTTCAGCATCAGAAAGAGTGTCTGTCTGATGGTGTTCTTCTTCATCTTCTTCTTCATCAGAGATTTCAAATGTTGCAGAACGTGGTTGAGCTGGTGCCACGTGCTCGTCAGCAACCTGAGCTATAACAGTCTCAGCAAATCGTCCGAATTTCACCAGAGCATTTAAGCCCCGATATACGACTTTGGCCCCCTTCCTAGACTGTTTCATCAACCCAAAGGTGTTGGGTCCCATTGACTTCATATCCAAAGTATCAACAGATCTTACCAAGTCAGTGTAATGAGAATCGAAAATCATCTGTAAAAATCTTGGATACATAAGGAACATCTCCTTCTTCTTTGCCTTCAAATTGCTCATCATTTCATTGAAGACAAACTTGGAATAATTGTAATTCCAATCCATGATCGAGCAACGATGGCAGACATTTGAGTGTGACTGATTTCGTCTAAACCTCCCTTCCTCCCCGAGATACATGTAAAGAACATGTGTAATAGGTATCTCCAATACGGGTGAAATAACTTCTTGATTGCTGGAGGATAGGTGCCTTCGTAACCCATTCTGGTGAGAACCTCAGTAACTTAAGCAGCAGAGTACTCTGTCGGGTAATCAGATTGATCCCCAAACATAAGAACTTCTATAATAATGGCCTCTGTGACAACAACTGGCATATTTTGTACTTTGGAGTCTATAGACATGACTCCATCTGGCCCTCGTGGATTGATTGACACATTGTTCCAAAAATCGGTGACCATCTTCTTGCATATGACAGGGTTCTCTCGTAGTGAATGAGATATCCTGCAAGTGTTGAGTCCGACTATCATCGACTTGAATTCCTTGTGGGCCATGGGTGGATCAAACGAATGACCAGCTATGTTATGCGTGTCAACAAACTTTAACGGATTCTGATTAGCCATTTCTGCACCAAACGTATCAAGTTAGATAGTAAATAGATTAATTTGATAATATATAGAAATGGTCCTTGACTTATTAAGGATTTGGGCCATAAAGCTGAGACAGGCCCAAAGAAAACTCACCTGAGAGCCCAAAAGATACATAAGATGGCCCAAGTTAACAATACAGTATAGTGTTGGGCCCAACAGTGAGTAATAAGTCCAGCAGGAGAGATCTCGGTCAACAGAGAGAGTTCTTGGTCAACGAATGAGTTTTCGGTCAACGAAAATCAATTATGTCAACCGAGAACTAGGGTTCTCGGTCAACATTTAACCGAGAACGGGGGTTCTCGGTCAAGACTTGACCGAGAATGTAAGTTCTCTGTCAAGACAAGGTGTTCTCGGTTAACGAAAGTCAACCGAGAACTCCTTGACAGCTAGGGACAGAGAACCCCTTGGGTTCCTCTTTGGGAAGTGTGCAATCATCTTCAACCCACCGAGATCTCTAAAACCTCCATTAAACCTGCAATTAGTCCATCATAAACAACCGAAAATACTTTATTAAACCCTAAGAATTCCACCAAGACCCCTAATCACTCAAGAATCCACTTTTAATTCATCAAATTATCCATGAAATCAGGTCATGGCAACATCGATTGAGCCTCTGTCGGTACATAGATCCCATATGACTTAGTTCAATACCTGTTAAGCAAATAAGTGCACACTGAAAGATGATTAGTGACGAAGGATTAGATTTCGGCTAGAATACTTTGAGAGAAAAAGTGAATTTCTTTAATCAAATGATGGTAATAAAAGAGATAAAAGAAAACCTTTGAGGTTATTTATACTGTAACCAAGATAGGCCGAGAACCCTTAATGGGCTCAACTCAGAAGGCAGCCCAAGTAGAAACATACCCAAACATTAGGTTGACCCAAAAACTTTCAAAGTCCAAATTGAAGATAAGTTCAATTTATACAAACGTTTTGAGGAGAGTAGTTTCGAGGAAAAATAAATACAATAAATAAAATAAATAAAATTAAACAAGAACAAGAAAAATAAATCCATATTAATATACACAGGAACTCCCTTGAATTTTATAAAGTCGGGATCAAATTTCAGTTTTATTAAAAACGTCGCCCTTTTATGAAAAGATCCAAACATGGAATCATATCGTTTAGGAGGCCGTCACTAGGATTCATGTTCAGCGTTATTATGACATAAAGAGAAAGGTTGATAGCAGGTATAACATACTTAGCATGATTTTCATTGCATCAGTGATATGATTAAGGTTCAGTTCAGCATAAAGCTTAGATAGACATCACTCATGGACCTGTGATGCCTCCTATCTCTTCTCAAAGTGTATTTGGCTTTCCCCAGATCACCCCAATTTGACTCCAACCCCCTAGTGCTTGATCAAAAGATTTTATAGATAGTAAAAATTTTAAGCTTTAAGGTTGAGCGTTGGACTTACAACCCATCCGGACTTACAGGCCTTTCATTCGAGACATGACATGACTTATTTTTGTGCCCCCATCTCTGTAGATCTAGTTTGACCCTTTAAGCTTTTGAAAAACATAGATTTTTGATAGAATAGATGAATAGGATAATGGAAACTCTTCGCATGATTTTTTTTTAACGAATAAGATAATACAAAATTTTTGGTGATCAAGACACTAACGTGCTCGTGTATGACTGGGTAGTTGCTTTTCTGCCTATCATTCGGAGAGATGTATCTGGAGACATGCACATGTCTTTAAAATAACTCTCCACATTAAGTTTAGCAAATTTAGTTTATATCACTTCAACTTTTACGCATCATGGAAAGCTACCATACAAATCAATGACTGTTCTAGAGCCTTTTAAGCTTAATAACTTCACCCGTTAGGCACACAGCAACAATTTATCTATCACTTTTCAAAGGTTGGATCAATTCTCATTTGGAAAAATTTTGAAGTTTCTAGAAAGCTGTTAACTGAATAGTAATATCACTTCACGGGGAGTTAAGTAAAACACACGTGTTAGGAATTCAGTTACCCCGGTCACTTTAAGCTTTCAGGTGAATGGCTATCCATTATAACCACAAGTGGTTAACCAGACCAAACATGCATGAAAACACATGTCCTTCCAGCTCAGAGTTACCGACATAATTTTAAGTGAAGGAATACGAAACACAAAACACATCATAGTCGCCCCGGGTGCTTTCAGTTGTTAGGTAAATTGCTATCCTGTGAAACTACAAGTAGAACACCGGACCAACCATATACAAGTATATGTCCTTCAAACTTGAGCAACCGACATAATATTAAGCGAGAATGAATCTTGAAAATCAAAATTTTAATTTTTAATAATAAAGACAATGCACACACACTATTTTTGACATTTTGATTAATTCTTTTTAATAAAAACGCACACACACTATTTTTTCTTTTTGATTTTTCTCTCCCTAAATTTGTGCAAAAAATAAACAACTATGTACAAATTTATACCCAAAAAGACTCACTCCTCAAAACGAAGCATTTTAAGAAAACCCACAAGCACATTAAATTTTGCTGTTCCGACCGGTTTTGTAAATAAATCCGCCACATTGTTGTCAGTGTGGACTTGTTCAAGATGAATCAATTTCCGATCGAAACAGTCACGAATAAAATGAATTTTAATATCGATGTGCTTGGTTTTAGAGTGCTGAACATGGTTTTTCACAGTTGCGATGGCCGCATCATTATCACAGAAAATAGGAGTGTTAAGAAATTCCAAACCGTAATCCAGCAACAGGTTTTGCATCCAGATAACCTGAGAGCAGCAAGCAGATGCGACAACATAATCTGCTTCAATGGTCGAGGTGGACATTGTCTGTTGTTTCTTACACTGCCATGAAATGAGACGGTCTCCTAAGAACTGGCAACCAGCTGACATGGATTTCCTGTCTATGTCATCTCCACCATAATTGCTATCAGCAAAAGCATAAAGATCAAATTCTGATTGTTTGGGATACCAAAGACCTAACTTTGGTTGTCCCTTCAGATATCTAAAAATACGTTTAACAACAATTAAATGAGAGAGTTTAGGGTTAGCCTAGAAACGAGAGCATTGGCAGACTGCAAACATGATGTCAGGACGACTGGCTGTGAGATACATCAGAGAACCGATCATCGATCGATAATACGTTTGATCTACGGGACTCCCTTCAGGATCAGATGACAGTAGCGGTCTTTCTGCCATGGGAGTGTTAGCACTCTTGGAATCTTGAAGTTCAAACTTTGCCAGCATATCTTCAACATACTTTCCTTGATGCAGTAAAATTCCCGATGAGCTTTGGCGAACCTGTAGCCCCAAAAATATTGTCATTTCACCCAGTGAGCTCATTTCAAATCTTTTCTTCATTACATCTTCAAATTCTGTGCACTACTCAGCGCTGGTAGATCCAAAAATAATATCATCTACATAGATTGGACAACAATCAAATCTTTTCCGACAGTCTTCCGGAACAAGGTTTGATCGATGGTTCCACGCTTGTATCTATGATCTAGAAGATGAGCAGTCAATGTTGCATACCACGCCCGAGGAGCTTAATGAAGCCCATACAAAGCCTTGTCTAACCTGTAAACATGATCTGGTTTCTTTGAATCAACAAAACCTGGTGGTTGTTCCACATAGATCTCTTCCTTGACTTCACCATACAGAAATGCAGTTTTAACGTCCATATGATACACGGTGAACCCCATGAATGAGGCGTAGGCCAAAAAGATTCTAATGGCCTCAAGTGTAGCCACAAGAGCATAAACATCAGTGTAGTCCAACCCTTCAACCTGACGAAAACCACGAACTACTAGCCTCGCCTTGTTTCGAATAGTAACCCCTGTGTCATCTTGCTTGTTTCGAAAAACCCATCTCGTATCAAGTGCTTTCTTTCCTTCCGGTAAGTCAACTAATCTCCAAATCTTCAAATTATCAAACTGATTTAACTCGTCATGCATAGCATCAACCCAACTTGGTTCTTGAAGAGCCATTTCTACTATCATTGGCTCAATTTGAGAGATGAAACAAGAAAACATACAACTGTTTATGTGTCCAGTCTGACTTCTGGTGGACACACCCGCTTCAATAGGACCTATGACATTTTCAATAGGATGATTCTTCTGGATTCTCGACAGAATTAAGTGATCGGAAACATCATTGTTAGGTTGAAGATTTGACACGTTCTCACTAGATTCCGTAAGGGGATTCTTCCAATCAATTGTCGTCGTACTGTGGGAATACGAAGTACCGGCAACGTATTCATCTAGAATGGCATCGGGAAACAATGTGCTCCCGAATATCTGACGGATGGAACTCTCCCCCTCAACAGTAGCAACATCTTTAGACGAATTCGGTGAACAATCGATTTTTGATGATTCCTTGGGCTAAGTGTCAATTGTAGGAGAATCATTACTTAACTCAGCAACATCATCATCCAGTACCGGAGAAATGTGAGACACTGTCTGTGAACTATCTTCCATAACTTCCACTATGGGACCACTTGGAGATTCAGTGTTGATGACTGGAAACACGCTGAATGGTTTGAAGAGTTCGTTGTAGTCAAATAGCCAATCGGGACCAACCCGAGCGTCTGTTTCATTTTCTTCCAACCAACGAACTTCATTGGATTCAAGAATCTATTTAGTTGATTTGTTATATACCCTGTAGGCTGTATTACCTGCGTAACCAACAAAGTAACACTCATCAGCTGCATCCCCGAACTTTGGAGTAGTCTCAAGATTCAGCAGTGTGCATGGACAGCCAAACGCTCTGAAGTGTGCGACATTGGGTTTGTGACCATAAACAATCTCGTATTGAGTCTTCATTTTTGACTTGTTAATAATAACCCGATTCTGAACATAACATGCTGTATTGATAGCCTCTGCCCAGAAGAACAACAGCAGTTTAGAGTCACACAACATAGTCCTTGCTGCCTCGATAAGAGTTCTGTTTCTTCTTTCAGCTACACCGTTTTGTTGTGGTGTTCGAACGGCGCTATACTGACGAAGTACTCCCTTTTCATAATAGAAATGATTCAATGATGCATTCTTGAATTCTGTTCCGTTGTCACAACGAATGCCTTTCATCTTTAGATTCAGTTGGTTCTCCATGAGTACCACGAACTTCTTGATTAAATCTGCAGTTTCACTCTTATTTGACAAGAAAAATACCCATGTAAAACGTGAGTAGTCATCAGTAATAAAAAGACAATAAGAGCTGCGAGAAAGACTCAAAACATGAACCGGTCCGAAAAGGTCCATGTGGAGTAATTGAAAAACGGATGATATAGTAATAATTAACTTTGGCTTGTGAGATTTACGATGATGTTTACCCAAAGCACAAGCCAAACATTTTTCAATAGTCACAAAATCCTTGATTGGTAAACCACGTACCAAATTATTTTTAGCAAGACAATTCAGATTTTTAGTATTAGCATGACCAAGCCGACGATGCCAAAGCATTGCATTATGTTCTGACACTTTTGAAAACAAACAAGTTATTTCGCCAGGAACATTTTTGTTCATATCGATCACATAAGCATTATCTTTTCGTTGTGATCGAACACGAATCCACTCTTCTGGTATAATTATACCAGGATTCAAAATCAAACACTCTTTCTTAGTAAAATGAGTTGAAAAATATTTGTCACAAATTTGTGACACGCTCAGTAAACTGTGCTTCAATTCTGGAACAAAATTGGCATTTTCAAATTTTAGAACACCGTTACTTACAGTACCCTTCTGAGTGATCTTTCCCTTTTCTCCTCCCGCAAAGGACACATACCCACCGTTAAAGGTTTTAATGTCGTGTAGTTGGGCAACGTATCCTGTCATGTGCCTGGAACAACCACTATCAACATACGAAGGTCTGATGATATTCCTCCATAGCTGTCCCTGCACAAAACGCAGGATTAGTTAGTTTTTGGTACCCACTCCATACTTACACTGGGTGACCCTGATGCATCCACAGTTGTCACGGATTGCCATGACATGTCCTTTTGATCATCAAACATAGATTTTGTAGGAACTTTCGCTAGAGATTTAGGCAACCATCTGTGTCTGTATGACTTGGATTTATAGGTACGAATGGCTATCGTAACCTCTGGATTTTTGGTTGTGGAAGGAGACGAATCAGTCTTTTTCTCATGTTTTGGTCTAGGCTTAGTGCTCATGTTTGAATTAGAGCTCGAAACACCTTTTCTGACCTTTCTTTTAGGCATGTTACGTTTGGTCTGATAAGGACTAAACCTGCCAGATTTGTTTCGATTCCAATCATTGTCAAAGGAACTAGCCTGATAATGCCTGAATCCATTATAAGGCATGTAGGTCATATTCCTTTGATAGAATCCATAATAAGGAACATAAGGATGATGTGGACAGTTTCTGGCAATATGACAGGAGTGCCACAATTAAAGCAAGTTTGACGTTTTATGAAAAAGTCATTTTGAGCACCTCCTTGTCTGGACTGGTTGTGTGGACCAGTCTGCTTGAATCTGCAAGAACTCTTGTTCTCGTCTTTGAATTTATCACCTTGTTTGTCATTAGAGCATCCCTCCTTGACAAACTTAGGCGCAACGTATTTATTGGCAGGTTTTTGTTTATTAATTTTATTAGAAACCAAATTATTATAATTCAAAGTGTCAACTGAATCAACCACACAAAAATCTTTGCTCTTTAAAGCAGAGCCCACACAAACAGTCAGAATAACATAATTCAAAACAGGAAGTTTTAAAGAAACATCAGAAACAGAATCACTATTAAATTCAAAACAATGGTCGTCATTCTCATCAGTCCACTCCTTCACAATTACTTTTTCTCCACATGAAGTAGATACATTAGAATCGTTCATATTTGAAATGGACGAACCAGTGTTTACAGAATTGGTTTCGTCACCTTTATCTTGTTTACCGTATTTCATGACTTTTATCTTTTCTTCCTGTTCTTTGGTGACAGGAGTAAGGACATAATTCTGGTTGTAAGGTGGGGGAACATGACTGTATCCTATTCCCTCACCCTTATTCTCTTTCCACCACAATTGGTTCTCAATCATTGAGTTAACTGCTTTACTGGAACCATCGAATATTTTAAAATCAAGTTCAGATTTTTCAACCTTACTAGTTAAATTCAAGATTTCTAACTTGGAGGCTTCCAGTTTAGCAGTTAACTCAGCAATTTCTTATTTGGCATCTAGGTGATGGCAACTTTTTACGCTAAAATCAGACTTAAGCTTAGAAATGTCCTTCTTTTGTGCTTCTATTTTTTCTAGAAAGCCTTTTTCATTTTTCTTAAGTTTAAAGTTTTCTGATTTTATTCTCTCCATATCTCTAGTCAGGTTATCGTTGTGAAGCTTATACATTTCTATTATTTCAACACAATTTAAAGAACATGGTTTGAAACTTACCTCAGATGAATATGGAGAAGTGAACGCCATATATGCAAACTGAAGCTCCTTGATCTTCTCCTCAGTAGCAACTTCTTCTCCAGTGCCTTCAACATTGACAAAGTTTGCAGTTTGGTTTCCAATGTTGAGTGCAGCCATCTGACCTTCCCAAGAAAACTGTTGAGCAACCATACCCCTTTCACCATTTCCAGAGTTACCTCCAACCTCACCTCTGGCATTTCCAATAGGAACCAAAGCTCTTTCCGTATTTCCATCCTTTGTTAAATTAGTACATTCTCGAGCAAAATGACCCGGCTCGTGATAGTTGTATCATCTAAGAGTATCCTTATTGAAACCCACTTTTTGATTATTTGGCATGTTCCAGTTATTTCTACCCGTTCTTTTAGTGAACTTCTTCGCACGAAAAACCGCCATGGCAATTTGCCACGAGATGTCTATTTCTTCGACATCATCAGGATGGATCTGATCTAATTCAGCAGCAACCTCTGGTTGAACCAAGTCTCCAGGCAAAAATGCATTATAGCAATTCATGAATCCCGCCATTAAAGCGATATTCTCTTGAGTCTCTTTTGATATAATGGGAATCTGATTGAAGTTCTGATTGGACGTATGAGCACCCTTCCTAGTATCACTAGAAGACTGTCCAAACTTGGTGAAGAAAACTAGAGCTGGTTGGGGTGGGGTGGAGGATGAAGATGATTGACCTCTCGTGGATGAAAACATATGAAAGTTACTTTGAGGTGGTTGTTGGTTGGCTTTGAACAATGAAAAACTGTCTTGAGAAATAAGAGCACTGTTGGAGGTAACATTGTATCCAGCCACACTATAAGAACTTGCATGATTTATTGCACGTTGCTTATCATCCATGTCACATGCTTTAATAGTGGCTATCATCTCACTCATACCCATTCTGTTGAGGTCTTTAGTCTTTTTGATAACAACAACATGCATGTCCCAATTTTTTGGCAATGAGTTCACGAGCTTGTTGTTAATTTCTGACGTTTGTAGATAAATTCCTGCTGATCTTATTTCAGTCACAAGAGATATGAATCTTTGAAGTTGGGATTCCAACGTTTCTCCCAAAACATGATTAAACATATTGAACTTTTGTCCCAGCAGGTCTTGGCGACTTCTCTTCATATCTTCATTCCCTTCATAAACTTCTATCAGTGCCTCCCACAACTCTTTAGCAGATTGAAGTTCCCTAAACTGAAGGGAAATCTCAGGTGAGAGTGCCATGGTTAGAGTGGAGAGAGCCTTTTCATCTTCCTCAACTTTAGCGAAGTCATCATCGTCATACTGTGCAACTGGTTTCACAAGAACTTCGTCTGAGCCATCCTTTTGATAGGTGATTCTTTGAGGTCCCCTCACAATGCTTTTCCAAATTTTAGAATATTTCATCTTGGCATAGTGTTCAAAACGGAATTTCCATTCACTGAATCCCTCATGAGATAAAAGACGTGGTATACGAGTGGCAGTCCCCTGATGGAATCAAGCTCTTGATGAAGTGATGAGTTGACTGAGTTACTTCCATTAGTTAATTGGGCCATTGAGATTAGATTAAGGATTGTTTTTAGGTCCAATTAATAATTAAGGTCCAAAGGTTACTTTAAAGTTCAGATATAAGGCCCAAGTCCAAATCAAATAAGCCCAAACAATTAACTGGGCTGAAAACAAAAACACACTGGTTAACCGAGTCAGACCGAGAACCCAGAAATTAACCGAGAACAACCAAGTAGATAAAGCTTTAACCGAGAACACTGTCGTGGACCAGTCTTTGACCGAGAACACCAAGAGGTTGACCAACAGTTGACCGAGAACTAAAGGTTTGACCAATTATTGACCGAGAACCCAAGAGTTGACCAGTCTTTGATCGAAAACTACCAAAAGCTAACAAATCTTGACCGAAAACTACCAGCAGCCGAGAACCTTCTTAGCCGAGAACACCAGTGGCCGAGAACACCGGTTTTTGACAGATTTGTAAAAACTCCCCGAAAAGAAGGTTTTGATTTGTTTCCAAAAACAATACCAATCCTTTCCAAAAATTCAAATTTCTTCTCCGATCAGAGAGTTTCCGGAAGTCACAAACACCACCAAATCTTGATATCTTGAATCCGTTGATATCACAATAACGAGCCTGAATAGGTCTAAGGCTCTGATACCAATTGTAAGTCCCGAATCTGGATCACTACAATTATGATATCAATATAACAAGTATTGGTGCGGAATACCAATACTCGGTGATTTAGGTACACAAGTAAACAATAATAGTAACACGAACTTGCTTCAAAACACACGTATATTAGATACGTCGGGTGCATAAGTACTTACAATACACGATGCACAAGAAAGTAAATGAACAACCTTTACCCTATACATGACATCAACTATATATAGGGAGACCAAAACACAAGCCCAAATAAACCAAAAAGCCCACCGAGAACACTAAAGTGTTCTCGGTTTACATAATTACCCGTAGCCCAAGCCCAGTACAGGTAGACTAAGTACAAACCATATAAACTAGGCCCAACAATCCATCGATATCATAGTGGTTTACATCCTTGAGGAAGACCCACTACTTCCCAAGTATGATTTTGTAAGATAGAATCTATCTCACCTTTGATGGCCTCCCTCCACTGAGGTCCTTATGAGGAATTCACCGCTTGTTGGTACGTTTGAGGCTCCTCTTCTTCCATGCAGGTAAGGAAGTCAGGGCCGAAGAATTTTCAGTCCTTTGCCATTTACTCGTTCTAATTTCAACTTCCTCTTTCTCAGATTGTTCTCTAGGTTTATCTCTTGCACCCTCGTTCTCTGGAACAATTTACTCAACCGGTCTTGAACAACTCGATTTTTCTTTACCCAAGCATGTGAACACATGTTCAAACTATGATGCATCCTTTGATTCTATATGGTGTCGTCGTTTATTCTAGGGTTCTTAGAATCATGCACAAGAAAACGAAATGCACCACTAGGACGGGTGTATCCTATAAATACACAATCCAATGTTTTGGGTTCTATTAGTAGGTGTTTCGGTGGTGTCACCACTACCTTGGCTAGGCACCCCCACACTCGCAAGTATTTATATGATGATTTATTTGTCGTCCATAATTCGTATGGTGTTACATCTTTCTTCTTATTGGGTATTATGTTCAAAACATAATTTTCTGATAAGATTGCCCCCCATGTCTTAGCTTATCCAAGAACTTATCATCATGGCATTCATAATTTCTTTTAAAGTGCGGTTTTTTGCGTTCCGCTATGCCATTTGATTGAGAGGAGTAAGGAGGCGTGAGTTCATGTATGATTCCATATTTTTCACACAAATTTACAAAAGATGAAACATATTCACATCCTCGATGGCTCCATACTCTTTTGATTTTCCGATTTAGTTGATCCTCAACTTCGGCTTTGAACAAGATAAACCTATCAATAGCCTCGTCCGTACTATTAAGTAAGTAGACATAGCAATACCTTGTACTATCATCAATAAACGTGATGAAGTACTTGTTCAATTGCCATCCCGACACAAGGTTCTTAGTAATTTCTGGAGCATACGACACATTTGGCAAAAGTGAGTTCCTTTCCAGATGTTATCTTCAAAACCACATTCCCCTCGCCTTTGACTTTGGCCATGGTAGAGTTTCCCATAAAAACCTTTTCTCCATTAGTCACCACTTTGAAAGTGCTAAAAAGAATTTTTTCAAAGCACACATGACAGGTATCCCCTGTATCGACCTACCAATCCTTGTTATTTTTCTTAACCAAGTTAACTTCGGTGACCATAATCGAGAAGTCCGTGATCACAGCAACAAGGTTTTCAACCTCACGAACCATGGTAACTTATCGAGCATTTTCTTTCTTTGGAAGCTTGCACTTATTGTCCCTCTAGCTTTTCTTTCCACAATTGTAACAAGTTCCTTAGAACTTCTATTTCCCAAGTCCCCCCCCCCCCTGTAGGAGCAAGGTTGGAGCCTTTCCCATGATTCGTTTTCCACCCTTTCAACCATTCTTATTACCCTTTGAAGATTGGCTAGGATCAACAACATTGGCCTTTGTTGTTCCTGGACCATCAATCCTTTTTAGTGCAGTTTTGTTATCTTCTGCAATATGAAGACGAACAACAAGATCTTCAATGGTCATTTCCTTTCGCTTATGCTTGAGATAGTTCTTGAAATCAACCCAACGGTGATAACCTTTTAATCATAGCAGCAACTAGGAATCTCTCGCCGAGCGACATTCCTTCCACATGAATATCATGAAGAATAACTTGCAACTCTTGGACTTGGCTCATAACAGTATTTGAGTCTTCATTTTAAATTCCAAGAACTTAGCCACCACGAATTTCTTAGTACATGTATCTTCTGTTTTGTAATTGCGGTCCAAAGACTCCCATAATTCTTTGGCAGTTTTGGCATTGCAATACACATTGCAGAGTGCATCCACCATACCATTCAAAACATAATTCCTGCACAAGAAATCCAAATGATTCCAATCCTGAACCGTGCTCACTAGTTGAGCATCCATTTCCCCTTTATTAAGTTGGGGAACAGTTTCAGATAAAAGAACATCTTTTGTTGCTACTGCTTGAAATTCACATCGATGAACTTTCTTGGTTTCTCAGCATGAGACATAACTGCATTAGGCAGTGGTGCAACCAAACTGGTTGTGACAGCAACAACAGAAGTCATGATCGCCGAAACGGCAGTGCTCATGGGCTAGGATTCCATTCTGAAACAATAAAAATAGGATCAATTAATAATCTGTTTAAGTTTATTAGTAATCCTGTATGAAAATCCGAAACAAGAAACAATAAAATAAGAAACGCTAACAGTGAACCGGGCTTGTGTTTGACACAATTCTTTTAAACAGATTTGCAGTCAGTTCCTAAGGTACGTCGGGTTCGAAGCATCATCAACATTTTCCTGCCGGACTTGATCACTTGCTTGAAACGAAAGCTGAACAATGTTGCAGCAGAGAGTCAGAGAGAGATGTGGTATTTGGTATGTCTTGAATTGCAACATTTGGACTGGTTTTATAGCCAGAAATGTCATAACTGATTATTGACTGAATAGTGCCCATTAATGTGTAATAATACTTAATAATGGTCACCAGTTTTCACACCCCAACCTACGGTGTAATATGTCGGGGCACGAACTGTTGATTCACAACTCACTAGGAACTAACATAAAATTATTAGTGACAATATCTAATTATTTTTATTGAATTTAAACAAGTACACATCATCTCAAACAATTACAATTAAAACCAAACAAATAACACAAAAACATCTTGTCTTTCTTTTATTAAATATCCTAGAGCCCATTCTATGTGATCTTCAACCTTCACTTTAAACCATAAGATAACCTGCAATTTGTGCACACAATATATATGTTTGTCAACACGAGTTTGAGTAAGTAATCACCAGTTTTGGCACTACTATAATATATAATAAAAACTGCAAATCAATAGTGTGAGTATTAACAATTTAATAATGAGAAAATAATTGGTGTCGTTTGACAATTGCCTTGCGAATTGGGCTTTGGCTACTAAGACGAAAGAAATACAAATAATGGTGTCGATTGACCATTGCCTTTCGAATAGGGCTTTGGCTACTAAGACAATACCAGTTATGCTAGAATCAATGATGGACCTCTCTGAATGCTAGAATTAAACAAATTAACAATTAAGCAAGTAACAAGCAAGCATTTAATAGATCAATGCAACAAGTCATGATTTGATAGTTAAATGTGATAAATGAATACAAAGTAGGTATGCATAAAGTCCCCAAAAGATTTAAATACAGTTAAATTAGAGGAGTGATTACTTACCTTAATGATTGTTGACCTAAACAATAAAATATAAATAATAAATGAATACCGAGCTGTAAGGCCCCGCTCCCGGATCCCTACATTAGCGTTGGATTTAATCATTAACACAGTTCTAAATATCAGAGTGAACTAAAAACTTTCGTGGAATATTAATAACGTTCAACCATTCATTACACACATTCATAACTTGTCTTTTTAAAACATAAAATAAAACATAGTATCAAAACATCATGAAAAATCTTCAGATGCCAACCTCTTCAATCCTGCCATGTGTTCCCCCTCAAGCCAGCTGTCTCAATCTATTTACCTGCGTGCATACTAAAAGTCAGCTACGCTGAGTGAGTTCTAGTTAATCAGACAACATACAATACATTCACGTACTTACATATACACATACTCGACGACATGTATTACATACTTAGCCTGTTACCTTTCTTTCATTCGTACATACATATTTTCTTTCTTTCATACTTGCATTTCATACATAACTAACTATTCGTTTTAAAGAGCATTTCGCCCTATAACATTCGCATATATTATTAGGGTCTGCAACCCTTTAACCGTCGCAGAGTTTAGAAGAATCTGCAACCCTTTAACATTCGCAGATATTATTAGAGTCTGCAACCCCTTTTAACCTTTGCAGATATTATTAAGGTCTGCAACCCTTTTTAACCTTCACATATATTATTAGGGTCTGCAACCCTTTAACCAGACATTCAAATCCATCCTTCAATCATACATACATTTTCCTTATATAACGTACTCTCGTACATACTCCTTTCATTACTTACCTTCATACATGCATATTTCATATTAGACATAATACACATTACTTTCCCTAACGATACGTGCAATATCCGAAGATCGTTCACACACTGACAAGCATTTATTCATAACATTCATACATACTATCACATCAAACATTATAGCATACACTTACCATTTAAGGTAAGTGTATTAATATTCACATCGAGTATGCGCACAGCCCCGAAAACATAGCAAGGAAGTGGGGCTAGAAACTCACCTGAGCTCGTTTACGTTCACTGTTAATAGTTATTCCTTTCTTTAGCTGTGCGCGACTAACTGTATGACAATTACTCGTATCAATTAACTATCACTGCCCATATCGTGTTTCTAGTTTAATTATAACTCTCAACGAATGGGGTCCAGGGGCAGCGCCCCTGGCAACGGGGTTATAGGGGCGGCAGCCCCTAGCGGGGTCTAAGGGACAGAGCCCCTGGCTGGGGTTAAGCTGCCAGGTCAGTTTGGAAGAATTTTATTTTCATTAACTGTTCTTAACAAAATTTCCATTAGAAATCTTAAATTATTATTTTATTGTTAACTCGTTCGTTATAACGAATGGCCTTTGATTAAGCCTGATTCGTTACCTTGATTCGTTTTCTTACATGATATGATTCGTTAGCTGATTCGTTATCTTAACATGACTTGATTCGTTATCCTGATTCACTATCTTGACGTGACCTGATTCGTTATCTTTACGTGAACTGATTCATTATCTTATCCTAACGAATAAGCATATAACGAATGACCTGATTGGTTATCTTAATCTAACAAATGGATATATAACGAATTAAGGGTTCATTCGTTATCAAGTCACACGAATGAGTTTCTTTCGTTATGACCGCGTAACGAATGATCAATCATAACGGATTATCAACAATGCTTATCCAAACTTTGACTCAGGGGTCAAAGTCAAAATCGTCAAGAACAATAACAGTCAACTGGCATCAGGTTTCCAATTAATCCTCATATCACGATGGATCGACACGAATCTGGTATCATTGAGCTCGGAATCACAGCACCTATAAACCCTAGCCATTCATTCATTCAAACATCGGGTTTTAAGGGTGCGATTGATCGATATAGGCATATGGTTCATTTGTTGATTAATTAACCTAACATATGTTAAAGAATTTCAGTAAGATCCACCCCGTTTGATTAGTTTTTATCATACTCATACAGATCTAAGATTTCCCGAAGGGATCCGAAACTAAATGAACAATTTCTCGTTATAAACATACCTTAAACGAGTCAATATATGAACACGATCTAGTATTGATGTTGGTTTGGTTCGTCACAACGTTCTAGCACCAACAAGCTCGGGTTTTCACCTTCGGATCTCGGCTCGGGATATAGGATGGTGTTTGTGTGTGTTTTTCAAGGTGTAAGCTATGGTGTAGAGATGTATAAAAATGGAAAGGTTTAGGCTTTAAGGGGTATTTATACTCCTTTAAGCCCATGGACCTAAGGCCCATTCCATCCTTTATTCCATCTTTTAAAGTCCAAGCCCACCCTCTTATAGTTTATTATCTAAACCGATACAAGACACATTATTGAACAAACAAAATTCTCTTTTATTATTATAACCGAAAATTTGGATGTTACACGAGCCTTTAATCGCTGACTGCTCCGACACAAACTGACTTGGAACTTTAAGACATAAACTTGAATTAAAAACGAACATCTTTGGCTGCCACTGCTTGAAATTCACATCGGCGAACTTTCTTGGTTTCACAACATGAGACGTAACTCATTAGGCAGTGGCGCAATCAAACTGGTTATGACAGCAACAACAGAAGTCACGATCGTAGAAATGCCAATGCTCATGGTCTAGGATTCCATTATGAAACAATAAAACACCGGATCAATTAATAATATGTTTAAGTTTGTTAGTAATTCTGTATGAAAATCCGAAACAAGAAACAATAAGATAAGAAACGTTAACAGTGAACCGGGCTTGTGTTTGACATAATACCCTTAAATATATTCCCGGTCTGTTCCCAGGGTACACCATTTCGAAGCAGCAGCAACGTACTGTCGGACTTGAAGCAGCAGCAATGTACTGTCGGACTTGATCACTTGCTTGAAACGAAAGCTGAACAGTATTGCAGCAGAGAGTTAGAGAGATATGTGGTATTTGGTGTGTCTTGAACTGCAACATTTGGACTGGTTTTATAGCCAGAAAAGAACATCCTTCACATCTTTGGAGACATTAGGTTAATTGGATATGTAAAACTCAAGTTATGAGATTTTTAATATTTAAGCGAGCTGGTACTATTTAGAATCCAAACTTCAAGTTGGGAGTCAGGTTCTGACCAATACACTCAAATTTCATGGTGAAAAAAAAGGTCTTCTGGCTCGAAGCTAATTCTGACCTGAAGATAGAGAAATCGAATAGTCAAAGGATTTGACTATTTTTCCCTTAAATTGGTCGGGATCAAATTGACCACCAAGACTCCCTCAAACCCAGAAATTGATTGAGGGCTTTTGTTAAGTGAATGTAAACATACAAAAACAAAGAAGAAAACTTACCTGAACAATGATTAGAAGTAAGAGATAATCGAGGTCAAAGGGGTCTGAACACCAAAGTCAAACTAAAGCTTAAAGTTTTTGAAGAAACTGAAGGAACCAACAATTGAGGAAAGGATTTCGTGATATGCAGAGATGGTGGTCGAGTTACAGAAGATTTTATGGTTTAGGGATGTATTATGATTAATTATACACCAAAATCGTTTATTAGGAAATAGTTCGTTTAAAGAACCGTATAAGCTTATTATGACAAAATCGGGTCAACAATCTAGAGATTTCAACTTTAGCAAGAAGAAAACAAATTTGGACCTGTGATAACATTATACGACTTATCTTGGGGCTTAAGTTTCGTTAATTAGGTCAAAATAGGCTCCATTTAGCATTAAAAACAAATAAGCGAGTCAAACAAAAATACAAACTGATACAGATAATAGCAGGGGGTTTCCTAACTTTGATTTTTGGCAAATTAGTCCCTATACTTTTATAAATGCGATTCTTAGCGGTTTTAAGCTGTTTTAAGGGTTTTTTAGACTTGTTTGACGAGTTTGAAAGTTAAGAGAATGTAAATTAAGTTTAACCAACCTAAATGCTAATAAATTTAAGATTTTATTAATTAAGAAAAATTCAAATTACATTTGTTACATTAGTGTAGTGGTTAAAACTGAAAACTAATCATTGCTGATCATCTATGAAAGTCTCAAAGACTGCCTCACACGGGCCCAGAGTTTCGGAGTTGCATTCGTGTTCACGGGATGTGCGGTCACAAACGAGTTCAAAGAAATTCCAGTCCAGAAAGCCAATTTTGCACCCCCCCTCGTGCGGGTAGGACTTGTGGTAAAAACATTATAAAGCTTCAATGGAGTAGTAAAAGCTTTACCTTATAAACAACTTCTCATTTTGTTCCCACGCCGATGTGGGAGAAGCTATTACCACTCTTATTTTTAAGAAATTCATTCATACTAATACCCAAAATTCCTACAAATGCTACTCGGAATCTGAAATGTTAATGTTATCAAGCCATGATGTACCAGGTCACTCTTAGTACGGGTTCAGTACTCAATTTTCATTTTCGGGGTCTATATTTTGATTATGCACGATGCCGATATTTTGGGTTGATTTACCTTTGACTACATGTATTTTCCCATATTCTTTTGATACATTTGGTTTTCGGGGTCCGAAGGCTGTGAATTTCCTGAGCAGGGTTCAATGTGTCGTGCTTGGTACTTTTTCAGTTCCTAAGTCTCAAAGCTTCATTTTTAGTCGAATTGGATTTTCTATTCAAAAGGGTGTTGCGACGCAGCTTGTTGCCCGTTTTCCTATCACTTTATTGTAATCTTTATGAGTTTAATGAGAAAATAATAATAATATCCGGAGAATATGTTGTATCGTTACCATTTTTTGCGATTATTAGGATTGAATCTGATTTCGAGCTCATCCATAGACTTATGAATGAAATTTCAAAATTTAGGTTCGTTGTTAAAAGAGTTTGTACTCACGTAATAGCATAAACGTACGTGTTATTTTCACTTTATTTCGCAAAAAATATATAATGACCGAAATTTGAAAAGAATATTTTTTATAACTGAAATCAAGTGAAAATTAAGTTTACTTTATAACTATTTATGTGAGGCGTTGCAATAGAGTCGATTGTTTGTCCGGTTTTTGAAGACGAATTGAAGTTGGCGGGACACCTTCTTGTTTCGTATCAATTTGCTAAATCAACTTGGTGTATTATTACTAATTGGTGTAAGGTCCCGACAACATTTGCTTTTTTGATTCAGGATTTGTTAGAATTACATAAAGATACATTATTGGCGAGTAGAAAGGCAAAGACATTCCACGTGGTGTGCTTAACCACAATTTGGTGCCTTTGGGGTGCAAGAATCCTATGGTGTTCGAGAGAAAATCGCCTAGATTAAGGAGTGTGATCGCTGAGGTCAAGGTTATAAGCTATGTGTGGGTAAAAATCAGTCTAAATGGTCGGATTTAACGTGTGAAAGGTGGTGTGGGTTTAATGTATACTCATAATTACAAGTGTAATCGGGGCGGAACTTGGGAGGTGTGTAGTTGTAATTTCTTAATTGTACGGGTGGACTTGGTGTTCGCTAGTATCTTGCTAGTGTTTTGAATAAAATTTTTTTGGTCACTAAAAACAACTATTTATGTGAGTTTAATTGACTTTTATATAAAAAAATGAAAGCTAAGAGTGTCGTTAATTAAATTGACAATATAAAATAGTATTTGTTATTATCTTAGGGCATTTGGGGCATTAATCGGTGAAGCGGTCGGTTTGGTCGGTACCATCGGCTACAATGCTGCCACCATCTTGGCTTGCTTCACCAAGTTGTACTTTGATTTAGTGAAATCAATTGTAAGTGTGTGAGCCGTGAATGAATAGCCTTGCATTGGGTTACTCGACTGGCTCCCCTGGCTACTATATGTGGGTATCCTAGTCTGTTTGTGAAATCAGTTAGGTGGATTGCGAATTGATCCGGGTTTTAATTTATACCCCGAGCATCCTTATAGTTTAAATTAATAAAATGCAACTTATGATTTTTTTAAATCAAGTAGTTTAAAATTTTTAAATCCAGAATTTTTATCGAAATACTTTTCTATATGCTAACTTTGTTAGAATTTTTGTTTATACAACTAAAATAACCAATTTCTTTAAACTAAAATGTAAATACATTAAATTAAGATAATAATAACATTTAGTAACGATGTGTTATTAAGATTTCGATATCAAATTTCTTCATGATAAGCGATATATATAGAAGCTGCTCACCGTAATCCTTTATCACTGGGTGGAGATCCTTGCATCGATCATTGTCGTAGAAGCCACTCATCAACACTACTTCCATATGTTGTTCTCACAATTGCCCTCTTTCCCCCTATAATTGCGTCTAATGTTGCTCTTTCTTTTCAATGTCCCTTTATGGTTGTGTGACCCTCGTGACATACATATCATCATTAATTGCGGTGGCGTAGACTTGCATATTAGGTTGTATCTTGTAACCTTTTCTCTCTTTGTGGTAGAATACTAGAATACTAGGATATTGGCCTGTGCTACACACGGGTGAAAAATATTTCAAGCGTGTTGAAAGATCACCAAATTATATTTTTTCTGGTAATTTATTTGTTTCAATTCAATATGATATATTTGGTTGTTTTATAATTCTAATATTTGTTCTTTTATTTTTATGAGTGTTGGACCGGGTCTAGATCTTGTTGGGCTTTACAAGGAGCGATGCTTATGGAGCTTGGGCTTAAGGATATACTATTGGGCTCAGTCTGAAGAAACTTACTTGTGATATTATCCCTTTACAGGGCCTCATGTGTTATGTGGTTCAGTGGGCTTCTATCACTATATAAATACATGTTTCTGCTGAAGAGAAACACACACAGATATTATAATCGTCTCTTAAGTTTCTATTGTTTTCGTATAGTTAGATCTATGTGTGTAACAATCTAGGGTTAACTTCAATGTATAGGTGAATCGTTAGTATGATAGATTGTTGAGAGATGTAATCAGATCTTTGTATTGAAGAGTTGATTGGTTATTGTATAAGAGTTCTTGGTTTGTATTATAATCAAGATCAAGAGATTGAAAGTATTAATAATAGAAGAGTTTATGGCATACCTTTTGACATGGTATCAGATCTTGCAACGCTCTGATTCTAGTGGTTTTGGTCTTCGATTTAGCTTGTTGTTAATTTAGGGTTTTCGTTGAAACCCTAGTTCTTGGAAATTTGATTGTGATTACCCTGGAGGTGTCTGATATACATCTATTTATACATCTCGAATCCCTTGTAAAATTATGTGTATTTAATGTTTTGAGTTCAGTTTAGTTCGTGTTTTGTTTATCTTTTATTTTTTAAGGTTTTGAGCCAAGTATTTTGTATTTATCATGTTTTAAATCTTTTGGTGTCTTGCATGTTAAGCTTTAATTCTTTCTATCATTCATGTGAAGTTTAAGCTCGTTTTCGCTCATCATTGGCTACATGATTAGTTCACTTAGAGTTTTGATTTTCTTTCACGTAGATGGTGGCTTGAGAGTCAAGGAAAAGAAGGCCTAGAAGGTTCCTATCGTTGCTTGGAGTTTAAGGAAAAGATCTAGCTTGATTTAGCAATAAAATAACAAGAAAAAAACAAACTCCCCTCCTGGTACACGCCGCGTCGCGCGACCAGGGAGGCCAAGCCCGGTCGCGCGGCGCCTAGGCCTTCTGATCAGCCAAATTTTGCAAGTAAAGGCAGCTCGTTTTTATACACATCTCTTTGCAAACCTAGACGGGATTATACACTTGTTGCAGCCGATTTTCCAAGGGAGAGAGCCAAGATTGAAGGTGTTTTAGAGGCTAGGAAGAGAGAAGATCATCAAGCTTTCATACGGGTGTTCGAGGGTTGATTAAGAGGGGTTCTCTCGTTCTTTTTCATTGTTCTTGTTCATTATCTTTCATGATTCCACTCTTTGTTCTTTGTTTGGATTCGTTTTTAATAATGATTCTAGGCTAGACTTCATGTCTACCTAGGTTTGATGAACATGTTTGACGCTTGATTCTTGCCTTGGACTATTGTTTTGATTATGGTTTTGTTGATTTAATAGTATAGACTTGATTTTGTTTTCATGATGCATATGAGTGTTTGTTATCTTGATTGATTGTTAACTATTGCTTCACATGGATCTTGTTTTCTATTGATTGTGTTCTTTAGATATTAGGGTTTGTGTTTAATCAATTACTTGGTGTTTTGATTATTGTGATTGAATAGGCCTATTAGATCATAGAAGCTTGTTGATCGTTGATTAGGATTTTGAATGTTCTGCTAAATTCCAATAGCTGTGAGGTGAGGAGTTGTTCATGTGTCTTGGTCAATTGCATTCTAGGTTAGATTGGTGACAGTATTCTTGCTTGGTTATTGTGTTGATCCTTGTTCATGATGTCATGATAAGCTTATCAAGTTATCTAGGGTTTAGTGTTTCGTGAGATTACTTGCTTTAGATACTATTAATTAACCCTATTTGATAGTTGTGAGGAAATCAATATAACTGATTGCTTAATAATCTAATAATTATTATTTGGGATTTCGTTTGATTCGGTTAAGGGTCCTCTAGGGTTTGTTAGATGAATATGTTTAGAAATCAGTCTCCATATCATGTTAGTTGTCCATTACTTGATGATTGTTGATACATGGGATTCTTACCTAGGTAGATTCCTTCTCTTATTGGTTTCGATCTTGTGTTTGATTGCTTGTTTCTAGTTTACTTGTTTATTTAATTTCTTAGTTTAATATTAGTTTAAAAACCCCTTAAAACATTAATAATAAATAGTCGTGTTGTAAGTCGAGTATAATTAGTTAATTTACGTAATTTATAGAGTCCCGTGGGTTCGATATTCCGAATTTACTTAGCTTTAGTACAATTGATCGGTTTACTTGCCGGTGTTTTGTGTAGTCCGGTTGTGCCTAAGACTGAGACCTGGGCTGCCTTTTTGAACTAATTACTTTCATTTGTGTGTAGGGTACATCCAAGACCATTCCTGGTGAAAACTGGATCACGGATAGTGGATGTTCTCGTCATATTACTGGGAATCTCAACCTCTTAACAAATGTGAGTAATATTCAAGGGGGTTATGTGGCTTTTGCTGGGAATTCTGGGGTTATGATTACACAGGAAGGTGATGTTTCGAATGGGAAGATTACTTTTGAGAAAGTTAACTATTGTGATAAAGTGGACCATAATTTATTGAGTGTATCGCAAATCCCGATAAGCAATACACTACAGTTTTTACAGATAAAGAGTGTCTGATTTTGAAACCGGGTTATGTGATTCCCGAGGACATGGTTGTCATGCGATCACCTCGATCAAATGCTATTTATGTCTTAAATATGAATTCTAAAGTATCTACATCGAACGAAACATGTTTTGTCTCGAAAGCAACCGAGAAAGACTCAGTGCTTTAGCATTGAAGAATGGGTCATATACATGTTCGAAAAATGAACTACTTGATGGCAAATGATCTGGTAGAGGGTGTGTCGTTAAAGAATTTTAAGTTATCCGATCACTGTGTTGCTTGTAAGAAGGGCAAACAGAAGAAGAAACCGCATCCATCTAAATTATTAAATTCCATTGATACTCCGCTTGAACGACTTCATATGGATTTATTCGGTACTGTGAATCGTACGAGTATTTCTGGAGATTGGTATTGCTTAGTAGTTACAGATGATTATTCACGATATTCATGGGTCTTGTTTATGAGTTCAAAAGATCAAACACCGGGTCTTGTTCAAAATCTAATCACTAAGATTGAATCACTATACAAACTGAAGGTGAGGAGAATCCGAAGTGACAATGGTACTGAATTTAAAAATACTGTATTAGATTTCTTTTGTATTCAAAAAGGAATTCATCGAGAATACAGTGCCCCATATGTACCACAACAGAACGGTGTCGTTGAAAGAAAGAATAGTACATTGATTAAAGCTGCTAGAACGATGCTTGCTGATTCAAAGCTTCCTGTCCAGTTTTGGAATGAGGCGGTGAATACTGCTTGTTATACACTCAATCGAGTTCTAATTGTTAAACGACTCAAGAAGACCAGTTATGAATTATTGAGTAATCGTAAACCTAATTTAAAGTACTTGGAACCATTTGGGTGTCCTTGTACTATGTTGAAAAAGGATGTGGGAAAGTTTGATGAAAAAGCCATTGAAGGTTATTTCTTGGGGTATGCGTCACCTAAGAAAAGAGTGTTTAACTTTACGTCCGGTTGTGTTGAAGAATGGTACCATGTGGACTGTCAGAAGTACACTACTCCTTCTCAAGGAAAAGGTCCTGACTGGATGTTTGACTATGATGGCTTATTTAATTCTTTTACTCCAACAACTGATCATCCAGATGAAGATTTAGTTCGTGCTTATTTTGAAGAACATTTGGAAATTCCAAGGTTTGCAAGTTCAAATGATGTTGAAGCTCCATTTGTTTCTCCAACTGAAGAACCTAATAATGAGTCTCCTGTTCATTATGATAATGCTTCTACTTCATCTGATGATAATGCAGTTGTGGATCAAGTTATTGAACTTGACAGTGATGTTTCATCTCCTGAATTGGGTGGACATTACACTAATTTATTTGAAAATGTTGTTGTTTCTGAGAATCCTACTATCAGGATTCACAATTACCATCCATAAGAAAACATTATTGGAGAACTTGATGTGGGAGTTCAAACACGATATCAAGTTGCTTCTTCAAGTGAAAATAATGTCTTATGTGCTTATGCTGACTTACACTCGTCTGGGATTGTAAATCTTGCTAAATTCACTTGTTTTCTATCTCAATTTGAGCCAACGACTCCTCGTGTGGCACTTCAAGATCATTCTTGGGTAGAGGCTATGCAAGAAGAATTACAACAATTTGCACGTTTAGGTGTTTGGGATCTTATACACAAACCTGCTAGAGTCAAGAAAGCGATTCCGACCAATTGGGTATACAAGTGTAAGAAAGACGACCGTGGGGTAATTGTGAGAAATGAAGCACGATTAGTTGTGCAAGGTTTTCATCAGCAAGAGGGTATTGATTACACTGAAGTATATGCTCCAGTTGCAAGATTAGAGTCGATTCGAATCTTTCTGGCATATGCTGCTTACAAGAATATTAAAGTTTATCAAATGGATGTCAAGAGTGCTTTTCTCAATGGTGAACTTCATCAGAAAGTGTTCGTCTTACAGCCTCCAGGTTTTGAAGATCCTGATTATCCTGACCGTGTTTACCGATTAAACAAGGCATTATATGGTCTACATCAAGCCCCGAGAGCTTGGTATGGCACGCTCGCCGACCATCTGATGGATAATGGTTTCAAACGTGGAACTGTCGACTGCACTTTGTTTTATGAAAATATTGGTGATGATCTTCTACTCGTTCAGATTTATGTTGATGACATAATCTTTGGGTCTACAAACGACACGTTGTGTAAGGAGTTCGAGAAGTCTATGCAAACCAAGTTCGAGATGAGTTTGATGGGAGAGATAAATTTATTTTTAAGGTTGCAGGTTCATCAGTCTGCGAAGGGAATCTTCATTCATTAGACAAAATATGTGAACGACGTCTTGAGCCGATTCAAGATTACTACCGGAAAAATCCCTTCTACTCCTCTTCCCGTGGGTCACAATTTATCACCGGATGAATTGGAAGATACCGTTGATCCGAACCTCTATCGTGCTATGATTGGTTCTTTAATGTATTTAACTGCTTCTCGACCCGACATAATGTTTGCTGTTTGTTTATGTGCTAGGTACCAAGCTAGTCCCCGAGTGACTCCACTGGCAGCGATCAAGCGTATTCTGCAATATCTGAGGGGAAATCCTGACATCGGGTTATGGTACCCCAAAGATGATACTTTCGATCTTACTGCTTATTCAGACTCAGACTATGGAGGATGCGAGATCAATTTCAAGTCTACTACAGCGGGATGTCAATTCTTAGGAAGCCGGCTTGTTTCCTGGCAGTGTAAGAAACAGACAACGGTCTCCACTTCAACCGCTGAAGCTGAGTATGTTGCAGCCTCGAGTTGCTGTTCCCAGGTATTGTGGATAGAATAACATCTTCGCGACTACGGTTTGAAGTTTCTTACTACTCCCATCTTGATTGATAATTCTGCTGCTATTAGTATCATCAAAAATCCCGTACAACATTCTAAAATGAAACATATCGAAATTCGATATCATTTTATACGGGATTGTTATGAAAAAAAATTAATTGATCTTGAGGAAGTACATATGGATTTTCAGAAAGCCGATCTATTTACCAAAGCCTTTTATAAAACGTGTTTTCAATTTTTGCTTGGTTTAAATGGATTGAAGACCCTTGTTGAGATCATAACTTTAGGATAATTATCTTTTATTTTCGTTTGTTCTAGTTTCAATTTTATTTTGCTTTTTAGGTTTTAGGGGGTGAATCTTAGAAAATACAAAAAATATTGTGTGCTTTTTGTTTGTATAGATAAAACCCAAAAACATTAGAAATTTTTGAAAAATAAAAAATAGTGTGATCTTTCCTGTTTTTAATATTTGAAAAACCAAAAACATCTTAAAAATTAGAAAATACAAAAAGATTGTGATTTTAGTTTGTACAGAAAATTTTGAAAAGGTCAAAAAGAATGTGAATTTCTCGTTTTGTAAAGAAAAATTCGAAAAGACAAAAATATTGTATTTTTAAGTTTGTAAAGAGAAAAACCAAAAAGATTTTTGCTTATGTTCACTGAAAATTATGTCATTTGCTTATATTTTGAAGGACATATACTCGTATATGTTTGGTCCTGATAATTTCTTGTAAATTTTCGGGTTAGCCATTCACCTGACAAATGGAAAGTACTTGGGGCGTTCATTAAGGTTTCTATTTTATTTTAGATGAGAATTATGTCAGTTATTTAAGTTTGTGAAGCATGCTTGCATGTATTGGTCCTATTATCTACTTGTAGATGGATAGGATAGCCGTTAATTTATGAACTTAAATTAACTGGGGCAATTAAATTCATTTTGTTTTACGCTCCTCAAAATTTTGAGTTTTTGAAGCAAAAAGAGAAAATGATAGTACATTGATTATTTGACCCCAAATCCAGAAAGAAATAAGCTTAAAAGGTTGTGTGCTTAATCTTTGGTGCATTGATAGGTCTTAAAAAAGCTGTTAGAGTAAATTAAGTGATATAAACCTAAAGAAAAGCCAAATTGAAGGAGGTGTTAGTCTCTAGCAAAAGTTTCGGTGATGATGGCAGAAATGTAATAACCGGTCATACTCAAGCCTTATAGCTGTTGATCTCCCAAAAATACAATAAAGCAAATAACAAGCGTTAGGATTCTGGACACTATGAGTCTTTATGCGGCTTAATCATCTGGGTATTCATATGCATGAATATTTCACTCGCTTTTAGAGCAAACCCAAAGTCATTAAACTTGATCACTGCTATACTTCGTACAATCCAAATTACTAACTTGATCAAAATCCGCTGTTAGTCATACAATTGTTCCTCCCTTGCGTGCGTCTTAATACCAATAAGAAACGGACCCCATGGGATACAATGTATGTAAGCCGACAGATGGACTCGTGCATACTCACTCACGGTAAAGGAAACTTGATGCATTGCTCAAAATTTCACAATTGATATTCAAAAATTTTTTTTTATCAACACTATAATGGTTATAAGTCAAGTTGGGGTGATTTGGCAAAAATCAAATTAAGCTTGAACCAAGATTAGGGGCTGGTAGTTTCTAATATTTTGTGCGCTAATTGAACCATAAATCATATCACAAAAATGCTCGAAGGTTTGTTATAAGATTTAAGTGGACAATAATATCAATGACCGACTTAACGCAAGTCATAATATCGCTGAAATATAAAAATGTGATGGAAAGGCATTTTGGTCAATATGATTTTCTGCTCAAACTCAACAAAAACACAAAAATATGTACTGTTTTTGAAAAACATAGAAAAACACAAAAAGATTGTCTATTTTCTAATTCGGATATTTCTGTAAATACATTCTTTAATTCTTTCACAAAATACCAAAAAATATTTTATCCTTTTACTTTACATATTATCTAATATTTTTTAAGTTATGTTTCGAAAACGTGAAACGTCTTTAAAATATTTGATTATCGGGATAAAGGTTTTCGGTAATTCCTTTAAGTTAATTCATTTATTTATTTATTAATTGGATAATATTTAATAAATTCTTTTATTAATTCATTTAATTATTTAAGTTAAAATTAAATAAACTTTGAATTGTTAAGTATGGATAACGAATTAGGTGGTTTTCTGGCGAACTACTTTCTAGTTCGCTCACCTAATTCGCTTCCGCACTCTGTAACGAACCACTTCTAATTCGTTAAACATATTTAACGAATCAAACGGCGAGTCAAATATAATTCGCTACACTACGTGGGTAATTTGAAGAACGAATTAGATAATTCGTTAGTTCAAACTCATAGCGAATCGGTCTAATTCGTATCTTGGAAAATGTGCAAGGGCTGTGTATAGAGGACAAGAGTAATACGAATCGTCCTTCACTGTTCCTATTTCTTCCTTATACCTAAAGCAACCCTTTTCAAATTTTTCTCTGAATTTTCAACCTTCGAATTTCGAATTTTTGAGTATTCCATTGTGTTGCTAAGGTATAGATTATCACATCTTTGTGCTTTACGTCAAAAATGACACTGTTTTGATGGTCTAATTATGTGATTTTGTTCTAAGGGTTTTTACAGCTTGATAAGCCCTGGTTAATCGTTGTCATACTGTGTTAATGTAGTTTATTTATGGTTCATTGAGATCGGAATGTAATTCCGAAACCCTTGGTAGACTTTAATCAATGTTTGATTATTGTTTGCCAGGTCGATTGAATGTTTATGTTTTCGGGGTTTTAGACTTTGTTAGCACTCGGAGTATACTTAATTTATTTCATGATTTTGAGCCACAATCTCAACATCATGTGCTTCGTAATGTGTTTCCGAGATCACTGCGCATGATGATTCGGTTATCCATCGATGATTATGGACTTATAGACACTGGATTCATATTGTTGACTTTCTATGTTCATAATCCTATTTTGACTTTGATTATGGGAGTTAAACATCGAGTCTTTATCGACCATTCGTTAACCTTAGGGAATTGGAACTGCTTTCGTGTCCAATTCGTTAAGGATACATACGAATTAGCTCAGCGAATCATTTTATCAACGAATCAAGTGTGGATTCGTCAAAATTGGAGCGAACTGGAATTTAGTTCGTTAATATTTATAGTTAATTCGCTTGGTCTAATTCGTTAACTTATTTACCTGATAGCGAATTACTTGATTAGTTACAAGTCTGTAACGAATCAGAGTGATAATCTAACGAATGACATTTTCCTTTTAAATATTGAAATTAATTAACTTTTGTAATTAATGATTTATTCCAATCGTCTAAACGCATAAATTACACACGACATATAAAATTAAATACACCATCTATAAAAATATAGATAAATATATGTTAATTGTATTATTTCTCCACATTACTTATACTCGTTCCAATTTATTCAGTAAAATGGCTGATCAATTGAATCAAGATCCACCGATTGCTGATCAAGAGCATCAAGAACAACCACCACAAGAACAACCACCTCAAGAACAGCAGGAAGTAATCATTTTATTACCTTATGACACAAAACAAAACATTTGTGCTTATGTTGATCAAGATGTTGCTGATGTTCCGGTGTTCGGAGACATGTTGGCATTCTTAAGACGCTCAGTGATACATTATGCAATCACTGCTCTACCTAAAGTTTATCTGAGCATTATTAGGCAGTTTTGGGATACTGCTGAGTTTGTTGAGGTGGAGAATCACATTCGAGCCATGATTAATCTAACTCCTATTAGAATTGATGTGGAAGTAGTTCGCCGTGTGCTTCGTTTTGTTGACAATGATGACAACCCAAGTGAATTGACAAGCAGCTGATCAAGGGTTTGTTTACTCGTCTTCGTTACGGTGGTGGTATTGATGAATCTATGTTGAACATGAATGGATTATGCCCACCATACAAGTATCTTCTACATGTCTTAATTCATTGTATGATTGGTCGTCGTGGTGGATTTGATCAATGCAGAAGCAGTGTGCAATCAGCTTTTGTTGCACTTATCCTCAACAAGCCATTTAACTACTCCGAGCTAGTTTTTGATCATCTGAAAGAACAAGTTCAGCAAACACTTCAAAAGAATAAATTTTTAATGTATCCACGATTTCTACAACTGATCATTCAAGACTTAATCCCCAATTTGGTTATTGATCAAACTCTGGTGAATGATGTGCTTCCTATGGAACATATGAAGGCTGATACCGTGCATCGAATGTTGCTTTATAGAAAGGAGAAGCCAAGGGATAAACGAATGATTGGTCACATTATTAATCCTAATTATGTGTGTCCTCCCAATGAACACTGGATCCACGATGACTCGGATTCAGAGCGTGAGGGGGGGGAGAAGGTGGGAACAATGATGACAATGATGGTAATGATGATGGAGTGGTGGTAATGGTGGTGCTAGTGATGCTGCTTTTCAAGAGCAACAAGATGCAGTAAATGTTGCATTAGCTGCTACCATTGCAGCTCAACAAGAAAGGAAAAGAAAAGGGAAAGAAGTGGCAACTGGAGAACCATCAAAGAAGAGACGTGTGTCAGCTGGGGCTGGGGTAATTATAGGTGTGCCACCGCCTCGTCAAACTATGCCTCAACGCCCGGTAGTGCCGCCTACTACTAGCACTTCGGCGCTTACATTAACAACAACGATGGTCCATCATGAGCAGCTGGGTATAATTCCACATATAGCACTAGCTGAAATACCAACGCCTTCTGCAACACTGTCCACTATTCCTCCAACACTGTCCATGAGGCCTCCTCCACCTAGTGATGTCTCATTCATGAGAATTACAAGGCCTCAGGGACCTATCCAACCTGTTCATCCATCCTTGTACAACATGCCACAGAATCGTCATACAGACATGTTATTGAACTTGCTACACTTGTATGAGAATCAGATGTCTGTTGATCGTTTGAATCAGGAACGTCTCATGGAGAACCAAAAGAGACTTATGGGATATGTCTCCTTCTGCCAAAGAGAGACAAAGGCCCTGCGTGAGATTGTTACGTCTCAGGGGGTGAAATTAAAAGAGCAGGAGGAACTTATTCTGCAACTTACTTGTAAGGATGATGCACTGAAAAGACTCAAGAATGACGATGAAGATCCTGATGAGTCTGGTGCTGGTGGTGAGACGAAACAAGCTCACGATTCATTTACAGGTGCAAGTGCAGGTACTAGTGGTGGTGATGACTCGGGTAAACAGGTTGTTGTGTATCAGGATTCAACTGCTGTTAAACCAATTGAAATGATTGATGCCAACACTGTGATATTTGTGGATAAATCGGGGGTGGTTAAAAGTGTGGTAAACAGGGATAGGTCTCTGACATGGGAGAAGATTTCCATAGTGCTTGGGTTGAATGATTAACAGTTGACTGTGTTAGAGTCTGAGCCTGACATCGAGGTGGTGAATGAGGAAGGTATAACAGATGATTCGTCTATTCAAATGAATCCGGATTTTATTTATGAATACGAGGATGTTGAGATGGAGGACGTCACTGCTGAGGAGTATCCTGACTTGTTTCAACACACAAACGTTGATCAAGGTGCTCCAGTATTCAATGAACAAACGGTTAAAGCAGCTGAAGATGATTTAGAAAAGACGTCCAAGGGTAAAAACATTGTGGACACTCGTTTCAACTCGATTGAGAACCCAACTGATGCCGATATTGCTAAGTGGTTCAGCTACAAAGCGGCGGGTAAGATTATCAAGGCGTATCGGTATGTTGATCAAGAACGAAAAGATGTAGCTGCAGCTTGGGTCAAAGCAAATCAGGTGACCTCATTCAAGACTGTATCCAAGGTACATGGTGATATCGTCTCGTGGCTATATGATGCCGAGCTTAAGGTATGTATAATTAAATGGGAAAAGGGAATCCAGTACTACGAAACGATAATGGACGTTCTTACACTACCGCGTTGGGATGTTCGTACCCTCGCGTGTCGTCAATTTATCAATCGTGGTGGCTACCGGACAGCTAAGTGGTTTCATCAACACTTACTGTTCGAGGTTAATCATGGTTTCAAGTTCTTCAAGCCCCAGGTCCCGAGACGTAAACGTATTGATGAGATTGATCCAAGGACTGGCTGGAGGAAACTTGTTCTTAAGGTAAAGCCGCCAAAGACGATGAAGCGGGTGCCGGTAAAGACGATGCACCAACACATGCATCTCTCATTTGACCGCTGGTTCTACGACAATCGTACTAGCGAGGCCGTCATTGTGCTTGGTAAAGGATTGAAGACTGAACTTATCAAAATAATCGACCCGATGTGGTTAGTTAATTTATCTGAGACCGACAATGACGTGCTGCACATGAACAAGATTTTGTTTGAGCGCAATGAAGACTATGACCTGGCTATGCAATTCCAACGCGTTGTGCGTGTTTGCCATGAAAATGGAATTCATAGTTGTAGAGACTGGCAGTCCAAGCGTTTCAAGTGAAGACCAAAGACAAATAGCTCAAGACGAGGGGGTGTCTATTAGTGCACGGTTTTGCGTCTTGAGTCTTTGTAATTATCGTTAACGTATTTGTCGTTTGATTTAATGTAATAAACAATTATTTAGTTAGTTCGCTAATGTAAGTGTCTAGTTCGCTAAGGTTGTTTAGTGAACTAAGCCGTAAGTTAAGTCTCCCCTGATTCGTTAAGGATGTTTAACGAATCAGGGGGTGATTCGTTAAATTATCTATTTCGTAATGTATGTAACGAAGCGGACTCTAGTTCATTAGGGGATGTTAACGAACTAGGTCCGTCTTCTATTTATAGGTGAACACTGTTCACGATTAATTTAAGTTTTGAGAGTTAATTAATGAATTTCTGTCCAAATCGCTCTCGAGTTAATTAACACATTATCTATTTCGTAATGTATGTAACGAAGCGGACTCTAGTTTATTAGGGGATGTTAACGAACTAGGTCCGTCTTCTATTTATAGGTGAACACTGTTCACGATTAATTTAAGTTTTGAGAGTTAATTAATGAATTTCTGTCCAAATCGCTCTCGATCTTCATCTTAATATTATTAACACATACAACTACTAATACTGATAATATATATACATATAACATATAATCAAACGTAATTATGAGCTAGATCCGAGTTAAGAATTAATCGAATACACACAGATCCGAGATCAATTATAGTTATAGTGATTGATTCAGGGTTCCAATAAAGTTATAGATTTTCACTTTTTGTTTTTATTTTAAGTAACAAAACAAATTAGACTCGAATTCATTATTTTGGGCCAATTGTTTTTCAGCCCAAAAACTTTAGCTCAAATTGCAAAACCAATAAAAACCAAAACCAAACCAAAATTGAAAATTGAAAAAACCGAAACCTTGTGGATTTCACAAATTCAAAAACCAAAGTTTTGCTTTTTGGTTCAGTTTTAGCCCAAAACTGACCCAACCGAACAGGGCACACCACTGATTAACATCATAGTTAGTTAATGAGATATGAAGTGAATACTATTACCAAGCAATAAGCATTTTAAAACAGGAATATGAAATGACAGATGAATAAGCATAAATAGTTTTCCCACAATTAGTAAAACTTTAACCTGGGTGTTTGCTAAATATGGTGTGAAACCAAAGGGTAAAGTGACGTCTATAGAATCTATAATAATAATAATAATAATAATAAAAGTTAACTTTCGGAAATCCTTAACTTCATTCACAATCATGACAGACAAAACTATAATAATAATAATAATAATAATAATAATAATAATCAATCAACAACGATTAACCTATCACCGTTATCACAACAAATCAGCTAATTAATACACAAATCTCAAATTAAACATATTAAACCTAAACCTTCAATCAATTTAATATATAAATTCAATCAAAACATACAAAACGATGAAATCGACATGTTTTGTGAAATTAAAGACAATTGAATAATATTATTAGATGAAGAAAAGAGTTAACAATAATAATATTATTACCAGGTGAAGATGAGAGAAAGAGATTTAGAGGTTTTGAGGTTGTCGGCTGCTGCGAATGATGGGTACTGTGTAGATATAGTGGAAAGGGGCGATAGTAGTGGTGGTGGCGGCGGCAGTGGAGAGGGGCTATTTCGTTGCCGTCACTGGTGGTGGTGGAGGCCATGGAGAAGGGCTATAGTACGATGGAGTTAGGAGAATTTTGGGATTCAGGGTTTGATTGGGATAGAGTAGGTTTGAATAACAATAAAGTGAGTTGGTAATGACCCACGGAGGATCTATGTTTTAGTAAAAGAGTTAAAAAAAATATAAGAATAAATGAGAGTATGACAAGTGGCATTAGTAGTTATTTATTAGAGCAGTAAGATAAGATAGTTCAATAGTCAATCATACCACAATGTTTTGTAGCAAACTTGCAATTGTCCCAAAATCATTTTAATAATAATCAAAATTGTTTTTATTAATAAGAAGGTTGTGCGTCAATAGAGTTTACATATGTATATAGCTAACATTAAAGTACAAATACAAAAAAAATGATCAATTGGGGCCCCAACAACAACTCAAGTACATAACTTTTCTCAATGACTCTTCTGATTGTTCAATGCTTGTGCTTGAAGCCGTAGCCGCGGATGATGATAACTTTCGCTTGGGTGACTGACCGGAGATTGGATTTAGCATGGTGATGGATGGTTCTGACAGCGTAGTTCCACCGTGCAAAGCCTTGATCTTTTAAAGCCTCCACCAATCCAACGGTACCGGCCACCATCCATGCCCTTGATGTTGAACTCATGGTTTATACTTAAATTTAGGACTCTTGAAAATCGTTAAAATGAAGCAAGTTGTGTTGTTAGTCGACAAACGTATGTAATATGTGTTTGGTGATGAAGTAGTACAAGATAAGGATCGGGTATTTATATATAGACAACACCAAGTTTTTTGGGGCGAAAACGGTAGGCTGACATTTAAAAACGCAGATGGTTTTATAGGGGAACAATAGTTTTGTTTTACTGTAGTGCCTTTAAATAAAAAATATGGCTGGCACTGGCAGTGGCACACACCTTTATTATTTTAGAAAACAGGGGGTGCACCATACAAAACGACAAATTTTGAAACGCTACTCTTTTGGGTTTTCTCTCCATAATCCTTTTCTCTAAAATCATGAATATAAAAATCCCAAAACTAAAATTTTCATCGGAAATTAGTAATTTGAGCGGAGAATAATCATAGAGCTGAGGTTATTCTAGAGGCAGGGGTTATCCTAGAGCAATGTTATTCCTACATTAGGAATACCTTTAGAGCATCCATAACGGTGCCAATGTGGCACCGTCCGGATCTAGCTGGAAACAAGCGGACGGAAGGTTGCCGAACTTTACCGATGTAGGGTTGGTATTTGACTGCAGTTTGTAAAGTAAGTTTGCATACACAAACTAGAGGCGGACTCCACGTGGCTATTAATCTTCTTTTTATATTTTATCATCCCCGAAGAGAAATTCCTGAAGGTCTAATTCAGTCAGATCCGAGTTACTGGCAAGGTCGGTTTACCGTTGAGAAATTCCGGAAGCAACAACAGCTTTCTGGCGAAGGTTAAAAACTGATAGATTGGGTGTTGTACAATCAGATCTGACCAGATTTATAGATTTAGTGATGTTCGGTTTCTCCGACGAAGAACACTCTAGCAACCGAGTTCCATTTTCTTTTTATATAACTTCTTAAATATGGAAATTGCTTATTGTTTTCTTACTAGTCATGTGCCCGCGCGATGCAGCGGAAAACATACGTAAAAGTTATTAGCAAGCCAAGTCTAGCTCAAGCTCGACTCAACCTTCAATCCGAGCTCAACCTCAAGTCCTCTTGACTATTGTTAGTGCACAGAAATTTGACACTGTGGATATGTTATCCTGACATATGTTTTGGATCAGTTATCCTTAGCGTGTGTTCCAGATCCCGTCAGGATCAAGGATCCACAACTTATTATCTATTAACGGTTGTTCTCATGTGTAGTCTTATATTTAGCAGGTATAATGGTTAGAAGACTCAGTCTATCCACTAACTTGCAGTCAAGAAGATATTGACGTGTCTGGATCAATTATTCTTCTGAAGAATTCCATAGCTACGTCAAGATCAATGATCCTCAGTACTTATTGTTTATTAACGATTTTCCTTTGTTATGTTGATATTTTTGGCAGGTATAACGGCTAATGACCAAGTCAAAGCTATAATCTCGCAATCTAATTAATATACCGCGTGGATAATGAAGGAAACAATCACAATTAAGGAATGGCTTGATTGGCGGCTTAAATTAGGGATATTTGTTATTCTTTTCTTGTATATAATGAAGATGTGATCAGCTAGGTTAAACACATGTACGAACACACACACTAGAGCAGAAGCAAACATTCTCTCTACACACTAGTTTACTTTGTAATCTCGATCATATACTCCACAACACTTGTAACCACCTTTTATTATCAATATAATCGACGGTGATAGTTTTCTCCGTCCGGGGGTTTTTTGTGCCGGAGACCACGATAATCATATATTTATCGACCAAAGGTTACCTTGTTGATCATTGACTAAAGTAATTCGACCAAAGATTATCTTATTAATCCTTGACCGAAGTTATTTTACCAAAGATTACCTTGATAAGTTTTGACCGAAGTAAGACTATTTTGGTTAAGGGTTTTTTCCCTCGTGATCAATCCATTGTGTTCACCAAGATTTCGATTACACATTCAATATTATCATCATAGCACTAGACCTCACAATTACAAATTTGGATACATTATCCTTAAGTGATTTTTGTCCAATACAATTTGGCGCCCACCGTGGGGCAATTGGTGCTATAATCCAGAAAATACCTTATCAATATTCAACCTTTCTTACCCATATTACTATCAATGGCCTCTCAATCAACCTCTGCTTCATCAACCATGCCATCTTCGGTTTCTCTCTCATCAAAGACTTTGCCGCCGATGCCTCCTCCAATTACGGGAGTATCACGGGCTGCTACTGCTGGAAACAAGACACAAATTCCAGTCTTCCAGAGCTCAAAGACCACTGCTGCCACATCGGTGGTTAACTCTAACAATGATGTTCCTGCTATGTTTTCACAAGTTAAAGCATACATGGAGCAGTAGAACAAGACTAATCAGAAGATCCTTTGTGAAATTGAAGATCTCAAGAAAAGAAAGAGATCACTGGAGGATGAGACTCCTTTGATGCCAAGGATTCTGGATTTCACTACTCCAGGATCCATGGCTCAACAGACTCAAGGATCCTCCATCTTTCAGCAAGGATCATCTATCCTTCAACTAGGATCTATGGGTCAGAAAACTCAAGGATCCTCGTTCCTTCAACAAGGATCATCTATCCTTCAATAGGGACCCATGGGTCAGCAAACTCAAGGATCATCATTCCTTCAACCAGGGTCCTCTGGGATGTATCACCAAGGATCCTTCAGCTCCCAACCTCAAGGATCCTCAGGGGTGCAACATCAAAGATCCTCAGAAGTTCATGAAGGAGACATAATCCCCATGCAAACCATTGCCTATGGTGGACCAACTCCTATAGCAGATGCTTCTTATCTTGGCTACACTACTGGGATACCAACGTTCAATCAACCGAGAGGTAACATGTATAATCATATATCCTTAGACACTAACCTTGGCTCTATGCAGGATACAGGTATCAACCTGGCTATGGCTAAGGAACTTCAGAAGCTTAAGAATATGATATCCAGCGTGCCAGGAGTGGTCCGTCCAATTCCTGAAATACCAGAAGGGAGCCATAAGTTGTCCAGATTTGCTCCACCTATTTGTGATGCTGAAGTCCCGAAACGTTTTCAAACCCCCAACATGAAGGTGTATGATGGGACCACTGATCCGGAAGAGAACGTGGCTCAATATAGGGAGAGGATGGAGATCAATCCAATTCCTGAAAGACTCAAGGAAGCATGTCTATGCAAGGGTTTCGGATCCACACTAATAAGATCTACACTTAAATGGCTGCTAAGTCTTCCTCCCTATTCTGTTACTTCTTTTTCGCATTTAGTTAACTTGTTCGACAGCCAATTTTCTTTTAGTAGGAAATTTGAGAAGTTAACTAGTGATTTGTATAGAGTTGTCCAACCTTATAATGAATCCTTTAGGGATTTTGTTACAAGGTTTGGCAGGGAGGCCCTAGAGATCCCTAGTCTTGATATGGCTACGGCTGTTGAAGCATTCAAGATGGGACTTCAAAGGGGCTCCCCATTTTATGATGATCTTGTGATGACTCCATGCAGGACTTTAGATGAAGTCAGAAACAGGGCACTCAGATTTATAAGACTAGAAGATGACAAGAAGATTCAAGAACGGTTAGGAGCTCCAACGAAACAAGAGTCACCTAACCAGAAACAAGGATCCTCATTCAGGAACAACGACTCAAATCCGTACTCAAAATCCAACAATCAAAATGTCAGGGCAGTTGAAGAAGGAGAAGATGATGAGGACTACCCAAGTATTTCCGAGTATTGCTTCTCTGTTGATACCATGGTTTGATTTGTGCCATGAAGGATCTTGGAGAGAAAGCAAGGTGGCCTCGAAAAAATGAGAAAACAACATCCTTCATAGACAAGTCCAAGTGGTGTGCATTTCATGAAGACTTTGGCCATCAGACAGAAGGTTGTATTGGTTTAAGGAGGGAAATTGGATACCTCCTGATCAAGGGTCATTTCAAAGAGCTCTTGGGAAGAAAAAAGTCTAAGATCCAGGATCCTGAAGATGTACCACAAAAAGCAACTCCGCCCCCACCAGATGCACAAGTAATCAACTTCATCTCCGGTGGCTCAGATATATGCGGTACTTCTTTCTCCTCAGCAAAAAGACACGCCAAAAAAACAAAGTTGGAGAACGGAGACCGACCAGTCATATCCACTACTTTGACGACTGACAAAAGAATCTTCTTTAACGAAAAAGATAAGACAAGCATCCAGGATCCTCACCACGATGGTTTGATTATAACTTTATTTATTGCTAACCATTATGTACGCAGGATCCTAGTCGACGGTGGAAGCTCGGTCAACATCATCCAACATGACGTACTACAGAAAATGAACATCCCGGACTCAGAAATCTTCCCAAGAACGTCGGTGTTAGTGGGTTTCAGTGGTGAAACCAAGAAAACATTGGGGGAAATCAAACTCCCAATATACATCGAAGGGTTAAACTCATACCAAAAGTTTTGTGTTATTGACAGTCTTTCTTGTTGCAACGTTATTCTTGGAAGACCTTGGATACATGGAATGAAGGCTGTAGCCTCTACTTACCATCAGTGCATCAAACTGCCAACTCCTTGGGGAGTAGTAAGGATAGATGGTGACCAAGTGGAAGCCAAGAATTATTATTCTTCATCAATGAAGCCGACAGCTAAAGAAACGATAGCATAGCAATTACAGCAACATCCTAGGGATGTGCTGGGAGCTCGGGAGCGAGATGTGAAAGAAGTATCTTTAGATCCTGAAGATCCAGACATGAAGGTGTTCCTAGGATCCTGTATCCCTGACGAGATCGATGAGGGTATAGTATCCTTCCTAAAGCAACTAAAATCCACGTTTGCCTTCAGACATTCAGACACGACAGGTATTTCTAAGGAGGTAATTACTCATAAGTTGGGCCTTGGTTATTCTATTAAACCCGTCCATTAGAAGCGAAGGAAATTTGCTCCTGAGAGGAACGCGATCATACAAGAGGAAGTTGAAAAACTTCTTAAGGCCGGTATGATCAGAGAGGTTAAGTATCCTCGATGGTTACTAATGTGGTTGTTGTTTCTAAAAAGAATGAAAAGTGGAGGGTGTGTGTCGATTTTACCAATTTAAACAAGGCATGCCCCAAGGATCCTTTCCCGTTACCACATATAGAATCCATGGTGGATGCAACGGCAGGGCATGAGATGCTTACCTTTATGGATGCTTCCTCTGGATTTCAACAAATTCAGATGGAACCATCTGATCAAGAGGATACAGCATTCATGACTCCTACCGGAATATATTGTTATATTGCTATGTCGTTCGGACTAAGAAATGCAGGGGCAACATATCAAAGATTGGTCAACGTGATGTTCAAGGATCAGTTAGGAAAAACCATGGAAGTCTACATTGATGACATGGTAGTGAAGTCGAAGAGGGCTGAGGATCATCTTAGAGATCTTGAAGAAGCATTCAATATCCTTGATCAGTACAATATGAAACTGAACCCGTCAAAATGCCATTTTGGTGTTAAGGCTAGAAAGTTTCTAGGATACATGGTGACCAAAAGGGGAATAGAAGCGAGCCCCGAGCAGATAGAAGCCATCATTAATTTAAAGTCTCCTGTAAATGCTAAAGATGTCCAGAAACTGACGGGAAGAATAATTGCTCTCAACAGATTCATTTCCAGATCCTCAGAGAAGTGCAAAGACTTCTATGATATCTTGAGGAAAAATATAAAGTTTGAATGGACTCAAAGGCGTGAAGACACACTAAAGGCTCTTAAGGATTATCTATCCTCAGCGCCTGCTTTGATGAAGCCAATAGATGGTGAGCCGCTGTCTCTGTACTTAGCTGTGTCAGGTAATGCAATTATTGTTGTTCTTGCCAAGGATCATGAAGGACAAAAGCACCCGATATATTATGTAAGTAAAAGCCTGTTAGACGCAGAGGTCGGGTATTCTCACCTTGAAAAATTAATTCTTGCTTTGATTATGGCCTCAACCAAGTTGAGACACTACTTTGAAACACATACTATTATTTTAAGAACTAATTATCCTGTTAAGAATGTGCTTAGAAAACCAGAATTGTCAGGAAGGATGGCCAAATGGGTTGTGAAATTGAGTGCATATGATATTCAGTATGAGCCCAGAACAGCCATTAAGTCACAAGCGCTTGCAGAATTTGTGGCTGATTTCGTAGGGACATGCAAAAGGAAGCTGATTTGGAGGTTCAACAACTGGAAGAAACCAAGGATCCTTGGATCCTCTTTACTGATGGAGCATCCAACGTAAGAGGAACATGATTGGGTATCCTACTGAAATCGCCACAGGGGGGGCATAATACCCCAGTCCATTGCATGTGCATTCCAAGCTACCAATAATGAAGCGGAATACGAAGCTCTGAACGCAGGTTTGCAATTAGCTAAACACATGAGGATCAGGTATCTTCAAGTATATGTAGATTCTTTATTGATGTCTAACCACTTTAATGGCTCATATGATGTTAAAGGTGAAAAACTAATCAAATATCTAGATGTTGTGAAGGAACTATCAAAGTTCTTCGATTCTTTTAGTATTATACAGGTACCAAGAAAAGAGAATGTTGGGGCAGATGCCTTAGCAAATTTAGCTTCATCATTGAAGATTCCAAAAGATATGAAGATCTCAATTATCCGTGTACTCTCACCAGCAATAGGAGAACAAGAAGTTGGGGAGATAACAACTGACAAAGATATTGTGTCTTTGGATCTATTATCCTCAAGTAATCAAGGATCTTGGATCCTCCCGATCAAGAAGTTCATTCAAAATGGAGTGATTCCAGCCACAGAGAAACCTAAGTCCTTCAAACTTAAGGTATCACAATACATTTTATTAAATAATATTCTGTATAGGAAATCTCTTGCAGATCCATACTTAAGATGTATCGAAGATCCTGAAATTCAAGAGGTGCTCAAAGACTTTCACGAAGGAGATTGGGGTAATCATACCGGAGGTAGAGCCCTATTCTCTAGGATTCTGAGAACATGATACTTCTGGCCTACCATGAAGAGAGACGCCATGGAGTACTCAAAGAAGTGTGATTCATGTCAAAGATATGACAATATTCTGCATCAACCAGCAGAGCCTATGTATCCTATATCCTTATCATGGCCTTTCATGAAGTGGGGCATGGATATCGTGGGTAAGCTACCTAAAGCGCCAGGAGGAAAAGTATTCATGCTTGCAATGACTGATTACTTTTCAAAGTGGATAGAAGCAGAAGCTTTCGTTCAAGTCCGCGAAAAAGAGGTGATATCCTTCATTAAAAGAAATATTATTACTAGATTTGGTATCCCTTCAGAAATTATTTGTGACAATGGTTCCCAGTTTATCGGGAAAAGAACCACTAACTTTTGTGACAGTTGGGGCATTAAGATGATTACCTCCACACCTATTCATCCTCAAGCTAATGGTCAAGCAGAATCAAGTAACAAGATTATTATCAACAACTTGAAGAAGAAACTAGGATCCAAGAAAGGCAAGTGGGCCGAAGAGCTACATATGTTCTTTGGGATGATAGAACAACACCAAAGAATGCAACAGGTCAAACACCCTTCTCATTGATGTTTGGCTCAGAAGCTGTAATCCCTACGGAGATGGTGGTTCCTACTGCCAGAACAAGCATCCGTGATCCTCAAGCCAACAACGAAATCCTTCTCCAAGATCTGGATACTGTTAATGAGCTCAGAGACCTAGCTAAAATCAGAATGGCAGCATATCAACAAAGGGTAGCTGAGGCATACAACAAGAATATCAGGATTCGAAGATTTCAAGAAGGAGATCTAGTTTTGAATAAAGCTTTCCAAAACACAACTAATCCAGCAGATGGAAAGCTAGCACCCAAGTGGGAAGGCCCCTACTTGATCGAGTCAGAAGCCGGAAAGGGGGCATATCACCTGCTGACTATGGAAGGCAACAGGTTACCTAGAGCATGGAATGCTATTCATCTCAAGAAATACTTTTTCTAATCAGGATCAAGTATCCTCAGAAGGATCAAGGATCCTGAAATTGGTAATATCTATCCGATCAGTTATTCATTTCAGATTCTTATTACTTTAAGGATAATATATTTTTAACGTTTGTCTTTTTCCAAGTTTTAAATAACAATGCAAATTTCAATAAGAGGTTCAATGTCTAAGAGGTTGGCCACCTCTCCCTCACACTTAAGGTACTTTACTATTTCCTTGGCCTAGCCCACGATTGGATATGACCCCCGATGGTCATATCCCCTAAGGTTTAAAGGTTTTCACCTTTCTTATAAATTAGAGTTTCTACACTCTCGCCTGGAGCTCACGCTATCCAACGTATAGTCCGGGGCAGCGGGACCAGTAAACGTTTAGTGGCCGACAATTTCGTTGTCTTCGGCTATATGGAGGATCCTACGATTTATGGTAGACGTACCATACCACCGGTTTATAACGTTTTCACGTTATCTCACGTTTGGGCTAAATCCCGATTTGGGCGAGTCCCCAGTTAACATCCGTATCTTTGGGCCAGTCCCCAGTTTGGGCTTGTCCCCAGTTTTTTGGGCTTGTCCCCAGTTTGGGCTTGTCGCCAGTTCACGGGCTTGTCCCCAGTTACACGGGCTTGTCCCCAGTTGCACGGGCTTGTCCCCAGTTTATTTGGGCTTGTCCCCAGTTTGTTGGGTTTAATCCCAGTTAATATCATAAGTTATTTGATCAGGTATCCTAAATTCAATTACGAGGATCACAAAAGGATCAATACTTATGGTAAAAGGATATACAGCCGGAAAGGAAGTTCCCATGGAAACTCCATGATGACAATTATATCCAGCTTATCAAATCTCATCTGTTTTGCAGGAAGTTTGATTTCAAAGGCAAAATGACAGCTGTGATCTTATCAAAACCGCCATTTTGGGGGCAATTGTTAGTGCACAGAAATTTGACACTGTGGATATGTTATCCTGACATATGTTTTGGATCAGTTATCCTTAGCGTGTGTTCCAGATCCCGTCAGGATCAAGGATCCACATTACTTATTATTTATTAACGGTTGTTCTCATGTGTAGTCTTATATTTAGCAGGTATAACGGTTAGAAGACTCAGTCTATCCACTAACTTGCAGTCAAGAAGATATTGACGTTGGATCAATTATCCTTCTGAAGAGTTCCAGAGCTACGTCAGGATCAGTGATCCTCAGTACTTATTGCTTATTAACGATTTTCCTTTGTTATGTTGATATTTTTGGCAGCTATAACGGCTAATGACCAAGTCAAAGCTATAATCTCGCAATCTAATTAATATACCGCGTGGATAATGAAGGAAACAATCACAATTAAGGAATGGCTTGATTGGCGGCTTAAATTAGGGATATTTGTTATTCTTTTCTTGTATATAATGAAGATATGATCAGCTAGGTTAAACACATGTACGAACACACACACTAGAGCAGAAGCAAACAGTCTCTCTACACACTAGTTTACTTTGTAATCTCGATCATATACTCCACAACACTTGTAACCACCTTTTATTATCAATATAATCGACGGTGATAGTTTTCACCATCCGGGGGTTTTTTTTGCTTGAGACCACGATAATCATATACTTATCGACAAAAGGTTACCTTGTTGATCATTGACTAAAGTAATTCGACCAAAGATTATATTGTTAATCCTTGGCCGAAGTTATTTTACCAAAGATTACCTTGATAAGTTTTGACCGAAGTAAGACTATTTTGGTTAAGGGTTTTTTCCCTCGTGATCAAATCATTGTGTTCACCAAGATTTCGATTACACATTCAATATTATCATCATAGCACTAGACCTCACAATTAAGAATTTGGATACGTTATCCTTGAGTGATTTTTGTCCAAAACAACTATTTTGATATTTATATAATTTAAGTTCTTTTAATCATATTTTTATAAAACATATTGAAGAAAAAAAAATTAAAGTTGAGTAATTTAGATAATAATAAGTGGTCAAAGTTGTAAGTATTTCTTAAACTTTGAATTATAATAAGTTTGTTTATGTTTTTTATAAAAAAGATAAAGCGCTAGATATGTAATTAAATCAAACATGAGATTGTAAATTTTATCCTTTAGAAATTTGTACATTCATGCATAATTTCATGCAGTAATGACTTGTACATTTTAAACCGTTCAACTGTTTTGATAAAAATTTGTACGAAACGTCAACAAATATAAACACGTTTAAATAGGTATGTTTGAAAAATTTTTAATCTTATTTTTGTAAGGCATATATGAAGAAAACCAAAAAAATTAAAGTTGAGTAAAAAGTGGGTAATCATGAGGGATCAAAGTTGTAACTATTTTCTTAATTAACAAAATTTAAGTAATGTTAAGGTACCATACTTGTAATTATATTGATAAAAATCAAATGAACGTGGGTTTTATGGGTGTAAAAACAAGTGTATTCTTACTTAGATTTGTATATAATGCTTTGGGTGTTATAAATCCCTTAAAAATCTAGTGTCTTAATTTCCCCCTTTTTTGGTGTATTATATAAAGATAAAGATAAAGATATACCATTAACCAAAACAAAACATCTATACATACTATTAAACTAATAGGCTTTAACTAAACTCCCCCTCTTTCTATTGGTTGTTGCTTAGACTTTCAATGTATATCTATCACTTGTCTAATTTTCATGTTAATAAAATAAATCAAAAATAAATTAAATTACTATACAATCAATGATTATTAATAATTCATGTGTATAAAAAATGTTAAAATAAATTAAAATAATAGACAATAAATGATTATTAATAATTATTAAAAAAATTTAAAATCTGGTCAAACATCATAATTAACCTATTAATGTAATTATGATATTAATTATTTTAATTGTTATAAGTATTCAAAAACTTACTAAATCATCTCATTTACATTATATAAATCTCAAGATTGAAAAACTCTAACCATTTTAATCTCTCTCTCTCTCTCTCTCTCTCTCTCGATCTCTCTTTGTTTCGTCTCTCTTTCGGCTTATTCCTCCACCGTCTCTTATATTCCGGTAATGGTTGATTTTGTTATATGTTTTTCCAGTAAGGTTCTAGTGTTTTCTAGTAAGGTTTTCTGGTAATGTTTACATTTATTTTAAATGTTGTATGCTTTTTTTATAATCTCTTTAAGTTGTACATCAAAATCCAAGATTTAATTGATATGTTGAAATTATTAAGGTTTCCCGGTAACGTTTTCCGGTAAGGTTTTAAATTTGTTTTAATATTTATATTAGATTGTTATAATATTATTCCGGTAAGGTTTTATATCAATTACAATTAATTTTTGTTTGTATTTATATTAATAATTATATGTTTTTTTTTCTTATAATCTCTTTAGGTTATATATCAAAATCAAAGATTCAATGGAGATCTTCACTATTTCGTTTTTCCGGTAACACGATTCAAATTTTCCGGTTGTAAATTAAAACATCAATTTTATTTTTTTCACATGATTCAAATCTTCCATAATTTGTAATTTATTTATTATGTGATATTAATATTAATATTTAATTTTATCATTTCAAGTTATTGTTCTCAACATGATATAGCTAATTTCATGTATTGAAGATTGTTTGATAAGATGTCTTTTTATTTTTATTTAGTATTGATGTATATTTCTGTTAGTATTCATGTATTTATTTATTTTTCATAATTTATATAATTCAATTGATTATTACATAATCCGGAAATGAAATTTAGTTTATTATTCATTAAATTACCTATAGTAAAATAATCAATCTTATATTGTTGTTGGTCAAAGTCCAATTAAATCACCAATGTCAACGCAATTTAAAACATTATTATACTTTTGAATATTATCTTACTTTACATTTTTAGATTTATACACATTTAATATGACATTTTAAAAACCGATTTTCCCCATTCAAATATCACACACACACATACATATATATAACTGAATATCAAAATTCAATTCTCACCATTTATATGAAATTTACAAAAATATGTTATAGAGGTCTAATTTCACAATTTGTTAAAAAACTTGATTGCATTAAAATAATTTTTTTAATAAAATATGTTATAGGTTAGAGCCTGATGGTCTGGTATTTTGTATATATATTAGTGTATTAATTATGTAGTTTTATTGAGTATACTGTTAGAACTTTGGCACTTCATACGTGCTTTTGTATTTCAGGTCATTGATCGTTAAAGATGCTAAATGAGAGACCTGTACGAGCATGGAATGATATCTTGGGGAGAACAAAGCGTGATTTGATGTCTTGGGAAGTGTTACAAGGATTCGGGAAGAGTATGGATGAGAAATCATAAGCCAATGCTAAAACTGAACAAGATGGGTTGTCAAAATGCGACCCTGAAGTAAAACGAGCATATCTTGGGCTAGAAAATGAGTTACGAGAACCATAATATATGAATTTTGGGTTTCTCGATGAGAGGAATCCAAATATATGGTTTTCTTAGGTCGCGTTACGCGACGGGTAGGGTCTATGGCCATCGCGATACGCGATGGTCTTAAAAAACATGAAAAAACGGATTTTGACCTATATCTTCGATTTTCCGAACCCTAATCAAGATGGACGACCAGCAGCAGCTATTAGGCGATTTTGGGTGAATTCCAGGGCTACCAATAATCTCTTGATCAATCCTAATGGCCTCCCTCATCATAATTGAAGATCTAATGATGTCAAGGCTCGGCTAATCTCCTAGATCACACCCGGGATGTATAGTTTGTAGTCTTTACAGTTTTTCTCATGTGACTATGAATACTAGTGTATGATTATTGATGATTGATATATGATTATTGATGTTTGGTATTTCTATGTGTTCAGTCGGTTTAGGTTTACGTTAGTCTGAACGATTAGTTACCAGTTGCCAGATAATTGATCATATGACAGTTTGATTTGGCTTAATACGATAAAACATAAAATTGCCCTTAACTGAGTCACACTAGCAATGACTGTTTGATAACCAGTGCCGTGTGTAAAGTGATTGTTGATATCTAAGGTTTTGTCTGATTGATCAGTTTGTAGTTAATCTGTTAATCATTAATCTGTTAGGTTGCATGAGATAACTGTGAGTTGCTTACTTGAATTCCCGGGTGTGATTTGCTTTGTTAACTACTTAAAACTCGTTTACTTGTTCATTGCTTAGTTCTCTAAATTCACTTAAATTGCTTGTGTGATCAACACTAAACACTAGTTAGTTCATAATATTAAATCTGTACACGAATTGCATTGACCACATACTCCTTGTGATACGATACCCTACTTGCTCTAACTATTTAGTTTAATTAGGTTTTTGATTGACTCAAACGACAGTCATCAAAGCCCGTGTTCCATACGTATGGAAATTGTAATAAAAAATATATTATATGTAATACGTAAATTCAGTTATTTCATATGATAATGTTTATTTATGACTTTTATTTTATATTCATTTAAATCAAGTTATAACTTAAAGTATTAAAATTGAAATACATGTATATAAAAAAATTAAAAGATTTGTTCATGATTTTCAGCATTTGATAATTTTTCAAGATTTAGCCATAGTATTGATTTATAAAGTCGAATTTTAGTTATTGAATTAAATGATTATAAAATAAAATTAATGAAGAATTTTATATAGAATTGTAAAAGGTTCAAGATTAGTCTTTCTAAATTTATATGAATAAGTTAATATAATTTTAGAATGATAATTATATGAAAAGAAATGGATAGAGGATTTTATGCATTTAATGAATTGTTATACATTTTAATAAATGTTAATTAGGTGGAAAATGTATTTAAGAGTATTGCGTATGTGGAATCCAATGTGGACACTCTATAATGATGCTATGTGGAAAAATCATTTTGTTTTAATAGTATAGTTAGATTATGCATAAATTAAGGAACAGTTAAAAATATTTGTGTTTATTTAAACATTCATTTTAAAATAATTAAAATGTTTTAATCTTCTTATCACTATTATATGCACAAATTAAGGACTAAATGGTTTTATTTTAAGCCATAATTTTGACATAATTAAAATACTTTATTATAATCTTGCATTAAAATTCTAACAATATTATATAACGATTAATTGGTATTTAAATAAAATTTTAATAAAAAGATGGAAACTGTTTTGAGGATGGAAAAATTTTAATACGAGTTTTATTTTTACAATTAATTTTTCCATAATTAAAAGATTCAAATTTTTATTTTACAACTATTTTATGCATAATTATGTATAAATTAAGGTTTAGGTAGTTTTATTTTAAGCAACATTTTTTACATAATTAAAATATTTTAATATTATCTTAAATTATTCAAATAACATTAACCTGATTAGTATTTTGAGATTTAAAAACTTGTAATTAGAGTTTTATTTTAAGCATTCAATTTTATATAATTAAAAGGTTTTAATCTTGCAACTATTATACGCATAATTATGCATAAATTAAGGAACATGGGGTTTTAATTTAATCAATAATTTTGACATAATTAACATATTATTATAGTATAATATTGAATTCAAATTCAATTAGAATCGTGTAATCATTAATTGGTATTTTAATGAAATTCTAAAAAAGTCTTTATAATATTTTGATATTGGAAAATATTTAAATGCTGATTTTCAACTTCAAATAACATTATGTAATCATTAATTGGTATTATAATGGAATTTTAACCTTAAACTGAAAAGTATTTTAAGATTGGAAAATTTTTAATGCATAGTTTTATTTTAAGTATTCATTTTGACATAATTAAAATGTTTTAATATTAGAACTATTATTCAATCTATAATTTTGAATAATTTAAGGATCATAGGGTTTTATTTTAAGCAATAATTTTGAAATAATTAACATATTATAATATAATCTTGATATGAAATTCAAATTCAAATAGAATCGTGTAACATTAATTGTTACTTTAATGGAATTCTAAAAAAATGTTGGAAAGATTTTGAGATTGGAAAACTTTTAATGCCAGATATTTAACTTCAAAATGTATACAAAATGGAAAGATTAACATAAACAATTCAAATTTAACAAACATATTATGGCGATAATACAAAAATAAATACAAGAAAATATCAATACTTTATAAATTTAAAACCAAGAGAAATTATGTAAATGGTTAATTACAATACCTTTCTTTGATAGAACCTATTAAAAGAAAAAAGAAAGTATGGTTAATTACAATGAATAATTATAAATAAAAAAAAGGAAAATTGGTTTTCAATATTTCCAACTATGCCCTATTGGCAAATAACAGTCATAACTTAACACTTGGCTGGTGACGGTCCAAACTAAAAGTGTATTTGTTTTCAACGGTCCACAGCTAACGGAATGTTAACTCTGTTAGTTTGACGCTTACGTGGCAGCATAGGTGTCAAATTTGTGGGCCGCCTATTTTCTAATTCATATTTTTGCCATAAATTAAATATAAACTATTGATAAATCAGATCAGATGGGAATCATGGGGCTAACTTGTCCCGACCATGTTTGCCTCATCTTCATCGTTGTTGCACTTCTCCGACGGTATTACGGCGAAACAATGACGGTGGTTTCTTTTTTCCAAGGTAGAAGAATGATGGAGATGATTGCTACCGGAGAGTAGGGGATTTCTATGGTTGTGGAGGAGGTAACAGATGGGAAAAAGATGACCTGCACCTCCCATTTTTCCGGCGTAGTCGTCTTCTCCGACGATCTTCAATTCCATTTTTCAGGCGACGCAGATCTCTCACTATCCGCACCACCTTTAATCGCCGGAGTCGCCGCCGGCCCGGATCTCGTCTCCCAACTCCAATCATATCTGATCAGTATCAGCAATCAAGATTCCATTCTGATTCCAGCAACAATGGTCGGGGTGGTGTGTTTGGGCATATTAGACAACGATGGTGAGTGATGTTTCTTCGATCAGAGAGGAAGACAAATGGAGAAGACGATAGTGAGAGAGGAAGGGTCATAACAATATTGGTTTTCAATATTTGAGTTTGAGAAGGTGGTGGTTACTCGCCGGAGATGGTGGTGGTGGCTCGTTGGACTGCCGTAGATGAAGTTGTGACTGTAGAAGGGGGTGGGCTGGGTTGTGATTGTAGAAGGGGGTGGGGGTGGGTTGTGACTTGTGACAGGGGGTTAAATAAATTTTTAATATATTATATATAATATCTTTATAAATAATTAAAAGAGACACATGCCATATAAGTGCCACATAAGCAAATTTTGACACCTATGCTGCCACGTAATCGTCAAACTAACGAAGTTAACATTCCGTTAGTTGTGGACTGTTGAAAACAAATGCACCTTTAGTTTGGACCGTCACCAGACAAATGTTAAGTTGGGACTGTTATTTACTAACAGGGAATAGTTGGGATTATTTAAAACCAATTTTCCTAAAAAAAATGAAATACATACTTACTGAAATATACCCATTTGCAGTTTATTTTATGATGATTGTAAAACACAAGGGCATCGAAAAACCAGTTGAAGTTGCCTCGTTGGATGGAGTTCTAACTGTCCATTTGTTGTCATGTTCATTTAAAATAAATATAATCAATTATTTTCGACGAACACACATCAGCGAGTATTTCAACCAATCCATTTGCAAAACATACACCTTTACAATATTTGTTAACAAAACATTATAAGATGACACCTTATAATGTTGAATTTGAAGTGTTTGAAGCGTATCTTTAAACTTATCGTACTAAAAGTTTATTAATATTCCAAATGTATATTAATTTTATCTTTGGCCCAATCTAAATTTATTTTTATGTTAATTAACATGTAAAACTTTATTTGATTAGATAGAAAAAAATATATCTTATATAAAGCTATAAAAAAACATTTTATAAGGATTAAAAAAATAAATAATATAATATTTAAATACATAATCAAATTTATTTACGTGATGAATTTCCTAATTTCCACATATGTACTACACGAGTTAGTAACCTAGTTTTGGATAAATTAATAATAAACTAATGTTTGCTGGATCCCATGATGGTAAATATATATAAAAATTTAGTTAGTTTTTAAGAAAACCGTTCAATTTCTATAACGATTTTTCTCCATTTATTTTATTATTAAACAATTTGTATATATACAAATCACATAGTTTAGAAGAACAAAAATTAATAACGAGAAGATAAAAAAAATTGTTTTGGTTATTCATTAAGAAGATAAGAATACTATTTATTTCTTAAATTTTATTAAATACACATTAGATAGTAAAAAAATATTGTAAAAGTAATTTGATTTATGTTAAATAATTGTAATAGTATGTGATGATGTTGATAGTTAGGCGGGGGTTTGTGAAGTTTGATGTTGTGAAACAAAGTGTGTGCTTTAAAAAAGTTTAGAATCTAATATAGCGGTTTGTAAAAGTTTGTTGTTCTGGACTTATCAAAAGGTATTTTGTATGTTCAGCTAAGCCTTAATTTTTTCACCATATAAATATTCTCTTATTCTCTTATTGTACATGTAACATTTGTGGCTTTGTGTTGGGAGGCGGAGCACATAGTAGAAAGATAACTAGTTGTGGAGAGTGGATGTTGATCAAATATGATTAAACAACTATATAAATCTCTTGTGTTCATATTGTTATTTCAGATTAATGTGTGTCCGTGTGATTGAATCGTAACCCCCATCGATCCTAGCAGAGATGCACTTAAACTTGTATATAGTAATTTTATCATCATATATACAGACATAGTTCACTATAAGATCGAATGTGTAAATAGGTGGAGAGCCGTAGATCATTTTGTCCAATGGTGGTTGCGGCCTTGTGGGCCTAGGTCAAGGATTTAAATCACGCAAGTAGAATATTAGTTAAAAAAAAAGTTATATAGAAACCGTGATTCATGATTAATGTGTTATGAACTATAAAATCCGAATAATTTTCATTTATATCATCTATACAATAAAATGGATATTTAATAAGGACCCCAACAACTTAAGTACATGACTTTTCTCAAAGACTCTTCTGATTGTTTAGCTTTCGCCGTTGAAGCCATGGTCTTTGTCGCCGGGGATGATAACTTGTTAGCTTGAGTGACTGACCGGAGATTGGACTTGGCGTGGTGGTGGATGGTCCTCATGGTGTAGTTCCACCGTGCAAAGCCTTGATCCTTTAATGCCTCCACCAATCCAACCGTTCCGGCTACCATCCATGCTCTGGTTGTTGAACTCATGGTATAAATGTTTGAGATGTTTGTGTTTGCAAAGTTTTTGATGAAAGCATGGATGCTGGAGTGTGGGTATAAATAGATGGACACCCAAATCATTGAAGGAACAAAACAGTAGGAAATGCCAATGGTTTTAAGGAGTTTTTAATAATACGGCCTACAAGCTAATAGTCACATGGCAAATAAGAATGTCATGTAAAAACAAAAAAGTGTAATCCATTTGTTTACGTTTATTTAGTGAAACAACTCTAAACATTTTTAAATAATTAAATAAAAGAACTCAATAAAACCATTTGAACTGAAAGAGTGAATCAACGGAGCTTTTCAAAATTAAAGAGTGCGATGACCTATGAAAATCATTGTTTAAAAAAATAAAATTTGAAATGAGATATTTTAGTAAATTTCATCTCTTTTTATAGCATCTTCAATGCAACACATACATCCTTATTTAAAAAGGAAACCCAAATAATCTAATCTGAATTCTTATTCGAATATTTTGATCGGATCGATCCGAATATCCGAATAACTAATTTGAATTGGATAAGTATTTGATGATTCGAACTATTCGGATATCCGAATAAACAAAATAAATAACATGTGAATAATTTATTTGAAGTTTGGCTTTATTCGTGTTGTGTTTTAACTTTTAGAATTATGATAGATCATAGATTTAATTAGACTTTGTTTTGAAGTTTGAGTTTTGCTTGTGTACATTTCATATTTAATTCTTTGGTTTTGTATATTTTTATTTAAATAGACGTTTGTTTGAATGTTTGTTATACAATTTATTTTGGGTTATTCGGATTATCCGAATCCGATTCGAAATCAATTATGATCGGAGATGAACACCCCCTTTTCGGATAGGCTCCTAAAGTTTCAAATCTGAACAATCCAAACCGAATAATCCGTTATCTAATCCGATGAACACCCTTACTCAACATGCCATATCAGATTTCAAACTAACATAAACTTTTATTTCTCCTCCAATGATTATTACTTGTTTTTTTTTAAATTGTCACCTCATTACTTTCTTTTCCTTTTATTTAAGAGCATTCATGACAGTTTCTTTATATCTATAACTAGAATTTTTACCCAGCGCAACGGTGGTAAAACCCAAGCGTTGAGCTAATAAGTCGACATGAATTTGGTTGGTTTCGATGACGTGCGTCAATGTACCGGAACTAACACCAAATATAAAACAAAAAAAGTTATAAAAATTGAGGTGGATCAATGTGGTGGTGTCGGTCGGTAAAACTCGAATGTTGGCAAAACCCGACAGTTGTCGATCTTGGGCATTGAGATGATGAGTCTATAGAAATTCGATCGGTTTCCTTCATGTTTATTATGACACCGAAACTAAAAAATAGTCGATTTCTATTACGTTCGTTACGATAACTAAGCTGAAAAACAAAAACAAAATTTACGGACCAGTTCGGTGCCGACAAATGGCCCTAAAGGGCACTTCCGGCACCAAACTTCTTATTTGTTATATATAATAATTGCACTAAAAATATTATATTTTATCTCTTATATACAATTAAATAATATTTTTTTACATCTTTACTATCCGTTTCCTTTCATCCACTAACAACCACTTTCAAATATATTAAAAATAAATTAAGTATTTTCTTCAAATTTACTCCACTCACACCCACTTACATCCCTATAAAATAAAAAAAAATTAGTGATTCATCTCATATAAACATAGAGAAGCGGCTAAGAATGCTCTAATATATATATATATATATATATATATATATAGATATATATATATATATACTAGTTTTTATCCCCCGTTTTACGCGGTTGTTTTATATTGTTTGTTCTAATATTTATTTATTTTTTGAATTTATGTTTTTTTATTGTATAGACGTTTATAATATACTTATGGTTTGATGATAAATTGTTTCACAAATAAATGAGATGGTTATAACTCGATTTAAAAGCTATATGGTTTTGATGAGACCCAAGACCCGTTAATTTTTTTTATTATAAAATTGATTTTTTAATTATAAATAATATTTATGAAAGTTAATAATATACTTATGATTTGATGAGACCCGAGACCCGTTTATTTTTTTTACTATCAAATTGGTTTTTTAATTTAAATAATATATATCTTTTTTTAAAATAAATAAGATATTAATTTTTATTATATCCTATTTTATAGGATTTTTACATCAATAATTTGGTGAGAATACTTTTTAATTTAATGAGATGTTATAACCCATTTAAATAATATCTGGGTTTCATAGGAACCATATCCATGAATTCGGTTCAAATGCATGAGAAGTCTCCATTTAAAAATTAAGTAAATCTGGTGACTCCAAAAAAGGGGGAGCGACCACATCGCGACACGTATGATTTTTATGTCTTCGTTAATATATATTACTAGTTTTTATCCCTCGTATTACAGGGTTGTTTGTTTAATGAATATCTGGGTTTGGTAATACCCATACCCATGAATTCGGGTCAAATGTATGAGAAGTCTCCATTTAAAAATCAAGCAAATCTGGTGACTTTAAAAAAGAAGGAGCGATCACATCGCGACATAGAATTTTTATGTCTTCTTTAATATATATTATAGATAGATTAGTTTATAAGTTTATATCTTCCGTAACTAATCAGTTAAATAATAATTGAACACATAAAATAAAATAAGAATTCACACGGACCATTCTTGTCAAATGGTGATTTGTTTTTTCTCAAATAAAAATAGACCCACATTACTTTATTTAATTTTGATTTATAAATAAAGATGAGCCATTGGCTTTTGTATTATTTAAAATTAATTTGAATGACTTGAGCCCACAAATCATTTTTGTTGGACAGTATTGTTTCAATGATGTCACTGGTTTGTTACTTTAGTTTGAAATTTCGGGACGGTGACATGTAGCACCATTGAAGGTACCTTAACTTAGGTATTTTTTTTAATTAAAAAATATTTCCCCTTTCTTTTTTCATAATGTATATTATTTTTTAAATGGATGTGTTATTCATACACCCTTTATGGGGGTGTATATAGAGTTTAAATGTGTGTTAAAAGGGTGCGTGAATAACTAAAAAGGGTGTATGAATAACCATGGTCTTTTTTAATTCAAGCTACCCAGTCTCACCGTTACTAAATTATATAGTTATTATTCAAGGTCCAAAATCCTTCCGTTATTTCATAGTTGTTCGAGTGTTTTGTTTTCCAATTTCTTGACTATTTAAAGTGATGCAAACACCTGTTTACAAGGTTTATTTGTTTTAATATGATATAACTTGATTCTTGTAGGTAATCCGATGATTTGTTACTCTCGGTCTTTTCTTAGCGTACATTGAGTTATTCAAACCATTAAATTCCTTAACTCCATTATATTTCTTGGTCTTTGCTTAGCCTTCATGGTATCAAATCATCTGTGACAAATTAAAGTAGATTTACCTTTTCCCGTTTTCTTTCCATGCACTACAATGGTCGAAATGAAAGTAAATTTCTCAAGGCATTCGGCCAAACAACAAAAAAAAAATTAATATTACCATCACTACAAGCCTTATTTTTGTAAATTTAAATAATGAGAATTACCCCGATACAAACATCAAATGGTGATCATGATTAAAATTTGCTACTACATCGGCACAAGAAGATAGATGGGAATTTGTTGATCGGTATGTATCAGCATGTTCTAATGCTACACCATACCCGGATATAATGAGGTTCAGTTGTCAAACAAGTCGGTCTCATAGTCGAAGTCGGGCTCGCAGTTGATTGTCAACAAGATAATGTACAAACTTGTTGAACTTCTCAACTATTCCATCTGTGTTGTCCCGTCGGACGTCTTCGACTGTTCCCAGCGGGGAGTTGTACAGCTTCAAAAGATCTTCTTTGCCGAGCGCGGCAACCTCGTACTCATCAAAGAAGCGGAGATGATGCATGTCTTCACAGTGGATGACCACTTTCCTGTGCTGTTGTCGAACTCTCAACAGATGAAGCGCTCGAACAAGTTGGGCAAGAAAGGTTCGCCATGATTAATCGCTTGCCCGTCTTTCTGAGTCTTGTATTGCCACATCTTTTTATTTTTTCCTATGACTGGATCAACCTCTGTTGGGTGCCAGAAGGATTTACCTTGTTGAGTTTGAAGTCAAGGTAATCCTTCTTTCATTTCTTGCTGTAAATACGTAATGTTCATACATATTTGATCAATACTTTGATTAGATCTATATCTTAGGATCTAGTTTATGATATGCTTATAATTAGTTATATATATGTATTAGTAATTGTAATATGTGTATTAGTAATACTTTAAGGAAGAATTGAGTGAGAGAGAATTCCAGCGGAGGTTTGATATAATTAACTCTAAACTTCAATTATGAGGGTATTAACACCCTTTAAATAGACGATGGAGACCAATTCGTTACACAACCCGTAACTAATTGGCTCCAGTTCATTAACTTACAAGACACAAAAGGAAAGCATAACGAATCAGTGATTCGTTATGCCCCCATTCGTCAACATTCCATGACGAATGGGAACTTACATAACGAACTACATTCCATTCGTTAAACATCCTTAACGAATGGGCTTTACACATAACGAACTGGCTAATTCATTAAACATTCTTAAAGAATTAGCCTTTACATTAACAAACTAACTTAAATTCCAAAAATACCCTTCATATTAAAATATAATAACTTACAAACGATTATTTACAAAGACTCGAGACGACAAAACCGTGCACTAACAAACACCCCTTCGTCTTGTGCTCTTTGTCTTTAAGTTACTTGAAGAGCTTTGTCTGCCAATCACTACAACTATGAATCCCGTACTCATGGCATATACGTGCGACACGCTGGAACTGCATAGCCCGGTTGTAGTCTTCTTGGCGCTCGATCAGTATCTTGTTCTTAAACAGCACGTCATTGTCTATTTCAGATATGTTAACGAGCTATATTGGGTCGATAAATCTAATAAAACTGGTCTTCAAGCCTTTACCTAGAGCAATGACGGCCTCGCCAGTACGATTATCATAGTACCATCGATTAAACGATAAGTGAAGATTCTGAGGGAACGTCTTCACCGGTACATGTTTCATCGTCTTTGGCGGTTTAACAATAAGCACGAGTTTTCTCTAACGCGTACGAGGATCGATATCGTAAATACGTTTACGGATTGGAACTTGTGGCTTAAAGAACGTGAAACCACGGCTTACCTCAAAGAGCAAATGTTGATGAAACCATTTTGCCCGACGATTTCCACCGCGATTAACGAAAGGTCGACTCGCGAGGGTACGAACATCCCAACGCGGTAGTGAGAGAACGTTAGTGATATTTCATAGTACTGAACACCGTTCTCCCACTTGGTGATACAGACCTTTAACTCGAATCATACAACCAAGACACAATGTCCCCTTTTACTATCGACACAGCTTTGAATGTTGTCTTCTGATTAGCTTTAGCTCGTGCGATAACATCTGGTTCCTGTTCTTGATCAACATACTTGTACGCCTCAATAGTCTAACGAGCTTTCTTGCTCATGTACGCAAACCAACCCTGAATATCAGCTACTGACGGATCAGGATTTCAATCAAACTTCTTGCCTTTATTCTTTGATATCTTTTCCAAATAGTCTTCAGCAACTTTGACGTTTTCTTCTGTAAATGTAGGAACGCCCTGATCAACATTTGAATGTTGAAATAGATCAGGATATTCCTCTGATGTCACATATTCAACCTCGATCTCCTCATCTTCGTTAATAGACGACATATTCATATGAGGAATAGTTGTATCCTGTAAGACTTCCTCGTCGTTCACTACCTCCACATCATCCTCGGCTTCCAAAGCATCGAGTTCTTCATCATTCAATCCCAGCAGTAATGAAATCTGCTCACGTGTTAGGGACCGATCAACAAATTGACCCACTTCAATTTCATCGGCATTGACCATACTTCGTACCACCCCCTTTTTATCCATAAATAGCACATTGTTCGCCTTGATCGACTCGATTGGTTGTGCATTCGTCGAATCATGATAAACAACCAATTGTTTATCCACGTTACCACCACCGCTCGTTCCAGCACCAAAGGATGAACCGTGAGCTTGTTTCGGCTCACTACCTCCAGCACCCGAGGCATCAGGATCTTCATCATCATTCTTCAGCTTTATCAGTTCATCATATTTGCATGTGAGCTGAAGAATAAGATCCTATTGTTCCGTAATCTTCACCCCCTGAACCGTGACAATCGCACGAAGCTCCTTAGTCTCCTTTTGGAAAAAAGAGACATAACCCATCAAACGATGTTGATTCTGCATGAGCTGCTATTGAGCTTGACGATCAGTTGCCATTTGATTCTCATATAAATGAATCAAACTCAATAGCATGTTCATCTGATTTTCTGGGGGCAAAGCATGAAACGATTGAGGTACCGGCTACACATGTCCTTGAGGATGACTAATTCTCATAAACGAGACATCCATAGGAAGAGTCGGCATCATGGTCGGTGTTGGAGGAATCACCGAAGTAGCATCAGTAGGCCTTGGTATCAAAGATAGAAAAGATTGAGGAATCATACCAAGCCTATGATCCGACGTAAGAGTAGTCGTCAATGTAAGTTCCGGAGTGCTAGTAATAAGCGGCATCGCCGAACGTTGAAGATCGGACGACCTAGGCTCGCTTGGAAATATTTCCACCCTAGATCCATGAACCACATGATGCTTGGGCGTTGATCAGACGCTAGTTCCTTGCCCTTACGTTTTCATTGTGCAGCAGGCGAACTTGCCGCCACAACGTCAACACGTCGTTGGTCACCTCCATGACCACCATCATCATCATCATCTCCATCATCACTGCCTTTGTTCCCACCTAGACCCTTTTCTCATTCGGAATTCGAATCATCGTGGATCCAACGATCATTAGAGGACATACATACGCCGGATTAGAGATATGACCAATCATACGTTTTCTCCTTGGCGTCTCCTGCCTATAGGACTTCATCCTTTTGACAGTATTAGCAGTCATATGCTCGAGCTTCAATATATCATCTCGCAGCGTCATATCAATCTCCAAATCAGGATAAGATCTTGAATGATTAGCTGGATAAACCGTGGATACATAAGAAATTTGTTTCGTCTTTCCTTAAATGATAGAAGATCATCTCTGAGAAATTGAACGGCTTGTTCAAAATTAACGCGACTAATGCAGATTGTAACATGGTTTAGCATTCATCGTATCCACCTTTACGACCTCCAAGGCTGTGTATAAGCACATGTAATAAATACTTGTACGTGGGGCACAAGCCAGCCTTGTTGTACATGGAACGGTCAAGATCGCCAGCATAGAACACACGACGGAACAAGCCTCGAATCAACCCTTATTGAACTCACACGGGTTGTCCATGTTATCATCGAACCGCATCACCCGTCTTATAACCTCAGTTGTAATTACAATCGGCTTCTTGTTCACCTCGGCAACGATTTGGTTTTCATACTCAACGTATTGAGCATAATTCCAAAATGGTCGTATAATGCTGAAATGAATCTTCGGTCAAGATCGCCAGCATAGAACACACGACGGAACAAGCCTCGAATCAACCCTTATCGAACTCACACGGGTTGTCTATGTTATCATCGAACCGCAACACCTGTCTTATAACCTCAGTTGTAATTACGATCGACTTCTTGTTCACATCGGCAACGATTTGGTTTTCATACTCAACGTATTGAGCAGAATTCCAAAATGGTCGTATAATGCTGAAATGAATCTTCGTGTCAGCAGTCACCACATAACCTATACGAGAACGTCGTATGAAGGGTAGCATATCACCAAATACGTCTGCATCAGCAAAGTTTTCCCCCACGAAGGCACAAATGTTATACTTCTTATCAAATGGTAATAACGGGGGTTCAGGCTCCTGTTGTTGTTGCACTGGTTGTTGCTCAGCATCAGGACCATCCTGGATAACTTCGTCAGCCATAGCTGAGAATACATAAACCCGATATTCAGTAAAAGCGAAAATCAAATAATATAAATATATTTATAACTTTTAATTTTAAATTTTCAAAATAATTCCAAGTATGATTCATGAATGATTCGTTATAACGAATTAGGTACTTCGTTATAATGAATTGCTTAATTAGTTAGACATAACGAATCACCCTTAAATGAATAACGAATTAAAGAACGAATGTGGTGTAATTCTTTATCAAATTCACAAAAGAGTTGATTTGTTATGACATTAGTAAAGAATTGAACACGAATGAGTGTCCATTCATTAAAGCATAACAAATGGTCACCAATAATGTATAATTTTGACAAGCCGAAGTCCAAGTCAAAACTGATATGAACTTGGAGAGTCAAACATGCAACCCAAAATCAATTACACCATGTATAACGATGTAACGATCTATAGAATACACTAATCATTTCGGAAACACATCGATAACCGATATATGTTTCCCATTTTGGTTAATTCTGAGTATAGCATAAGTTAATGAAGGTTTATATGTTTCACACTTCAAGAAAATCAATTAAAATCAAAATACACTAGTCATGTAAATCGAAGAAAATCATTGGGTTTTGATCCTCATTACCTTACGAATCTTAATTGATAATCAGAATACGGTTTTGTGATGATCGGATTTTTTGGAAAAATTTGGCAAGAGTTCGCTTAAGGAAGAAGAAAAGGTTTTGAACGAATGAGATGAATCGTTCTCAACAGTTCATTATATAGGACGAATTAGAACACATTCCAAGACAACAAATAAGCTGATTCGTTAATTCAAAAATAACGAATTAGCCAATTTGTTATCTCATTCGTAATACGTGGCAACGAATGAGTAATTCGTTAAAACTTATCACGAAGTAATAACGAACTAGGGGTAATTCGTGCTTAATTCGTTAAATATCATATGACGAATTGGGTCATTCGTTACAGAGTGGCGGAAGCGAATTAAAGTATAACGAATTGAAGTAATTCGTTATCCATTGATAACGAATGTACTATCAAAGTCCTTTTCCTTTTCCTTTTCCTTTTTAATTTAATGTTAAAACAATTAAATAATTAAACAATTAAATAATTAAATAAAAGAATTAAATAAATGAATAAATAAATCAACGAAACCCGTATCCCGATGATCTTTTACCTTACGATCCTTACCCGTCGTGGTAAGATGTTATATTTTAACGTGTTTACGCTTAAAAACACATAACTTAAAAATAATTGAATAATATTTAAAAGAAAAAATAAAAAAATAAAATCTTTTTGGTATTTTTCATTTTCTTGTCAAATATTTAGATTTAAACCCGAAAAGCAAACATAAAGTAGAAAACAAAATATTTTTGTGTTTTTGTATGTTTTTTGAAATCAGTACATAATTTTGTATTTTTTGTGAGTTTAAGCAGATAATCATGTTGCCCAAATTGCCCTTTCATCGCACTTTTATATTTCAGTGATATTATGACTGGCGTTAAGTCAGTCATTGATATTGTTGTCCACTTAACTCTTTCAAGCATTTTTGCGATATGATTAAATGTTCAATTAAAGCACAGAATATCAGAAACTATCAGCCCGTAATCTCGGTTCAAGCTTAATTTGATTTTTACCGTATCACCCCAACTTGACTTAAACCATTATGTTGCCGATCAAAATTTAAGATTTTATATATTTTGCTTGATGCACCAAGATTCCTTTACTGTGAGTGAGTATGCACGAGTCCATCTGTAGGCTTACATACATTGTGTCCCATGGGATCCGTTTCTTATTGGTATTGAGATGCACGCAAGGCAGGAACAGTGTATGACTAACAACGGATTTTGATCATGTCAGTAATTCAAGTTGTACAATGTATAGCAGCGATCAAGTTTAATGACTTTGGGTTTGCTCTAAAAGCGTGTGAAATATTCATGCATATGAATACTCAGATGATTAATCCGCATAAAAACTCATAACTTCTAGAACCCTAATGCTTTTTATACAAACATTTTATTTTTGGTGATCAGACAAAGATAAGGCTTGAGTATAACAAGCTATTACATTTCTGCCATCATTACCGAGATTTTTGGTAGAGACTAACAGCTCTTTCAATTTGGCGTTTCTTTATGTTTATATCACATACTTTACTCTAACGGTTTGTTCAAGACCTATCAATGCACCAACGCAATTAAGCACTCAGTCTTTTAAGCGTATTTCTTTATGGATTTGGGATTAGATGATCAATGTACTATCATTTTCTTTTTTTTCTTCAAAACTCAAATTTTTTTAGGAGCATAAAATAAATTCAATCTCCCAAGTTACTTTTAGTCTATAGATTAATGGCTATCCTATCAATCCACAAGTAGATAGCAGGACCAACACATGCAAGCATGTTCCACAAACTTAAATAACCGACATACTTTTCAGCGAAAGAATTAAATAAAAATGCATAACAATCGCCCCAACTACTTTCCATTATCAGGTAAATGTCTATCCCAACATTTACAAGTAAATATCAGGACCAAACATATACAAGTATATGTCCTTCAAATGTGAGTAAATAGCATAATTTTAAGCGAAAGTATGCAAAAATCTTTTTGGTTTTTCTCTGTACATACATAATAACACAATCTTTTTGTCTTTTCGGATTTTTCTATACAAACGAAAAACACAATCTTTTTGCTTTTTCAATTTTCAAAACAAAAATCACAATATTTTTGTATTTTTCAAAAATTTTAATGTTTTTGGTTTTTCTCTATACAAACAAAAACACAATATTTTTGTATTTTTCATATTTCACACCCAAAACCCAAAACATAAAAATAAAAAAATAAAATAAAAAAAAGAAAACAAAAAATTAAAGATAATTATTCTTGTTTATTGACTTCAGCAAGTATTTTAAGACCGTTTAGACCAAGCAAAAAGTTAAAACGAATTTTGTCAAATGCCTTGGTAAACATGTCAGCGCGTTGAAAATCCGTGTGCACCTTTTCAATATAAATTAATTTCTTTTCAAAACAGTCTCGATGGAAATTATATCGAATCTCAATATGTTTTGTTTTCGAATGCTGCACAGAATTTTTGATGATATTATAGAAGCAGAGTTACAATTAAAATTGGAGTAGTAAGAAACTTCAAAATGTAGTCGCGCAGATGTTGTTGGATCCATAGAACCTGTGAACTACAACTCGAGGATGCCACGCATTCTGTCTTAGCAGTTGAAGTGGAGACCGTTGTCTGCTTCTTACACTGCCAGGAAACAAGCCGGCTTCCTAAAAATTGACAACCCACCGTATTCGATTTAAAATTTATCTTGCATCCTCCATGATCAGAATCAAAAACACAGTGAACTCAAAGCTATCGTCCTTGGGATACCATAACCCGATGTCAGGATTACCCCTCAGATAGTGAAGTATACGTTTACCACCGCCAGGTGAGTCACTCGGGGACTTGATTGATACCTAGCACACAAACAAACTGCAAATATTATGTCAGGACGAGAAGCAGTTAACTACATTAATGAACCAATCATTGCCCGGTAATGGGTAAGATCTACGGTATCTTCCAATTCATTCGGTGATAAATTGTGACCTATGAGAAGAGGTGTCGAAGGGATTTTTCCGGCAGTTATCTTGAATCGGCTCAAGACATCGTTCACGTATTTCTTCTGATGAATGAAGATTCCCTTATCAGACTGATGAACCTGCAACCCTAAGAAGAAATTCATCTCCCCCATCGAGCTCATTTCAAACTTCGTCTACATCGACTTCTCAAAATACTTACAAAGCTTGTCATTTGTTGAACTAAATATGATGTCATCGACATATATTTGTACAAGGAGCAGATCATCATCAACATTTTATAAAATAGAGTGCAGTCCCCAGTTTATCGCCTGAAGCCATTATCAGTAAGATGATCAGCAAGAGTGTCGTACCAAGCTCTCGGGGCTTGGTGTAGACCATACAAGGCCTTGTTCAATCGGTAAACATGGTCTGGATAATCTGGATCTTCAGAACCAGGAGGTTGCAGAACAAACACTTCTTCATGTAATTCACCATTAAGAAATGCGCTTTTGACATCTATTTGATAAACCTTAATGTTTTTGAAAGTAGCATAGGCCAAGAATATTCGTATAGCCTCCAAGAGAGCAACATGAGCATATACTTCTGTGTAATCAATGCCTTCTTACTAATGGAAGCCTTGAACTACTAGTCTTGCTTTGTTTCTGACGATCACCCTTCTATTATCCTTCTTGCAATTAAATACCCACTTTGTCGGAATGGGTTTCTTAACTTTAACTAGTTTATCAATGAGATCCCAAACACCCAGTCGATTAAACTGTTGAGTTCTTCTTGCATCGCTTCTACCCAAGATGAATCAGCAAGAGCCACACAAACATTTTTCGGTTCTACTTGAGATAGGAAGCAATTGTATTTCGCGAGATTCATGATTCCTGAAGAATGCATATTAGCATACGCACACAATATGTTAGAATCATTAGAAGAGCAAATTGATGACGTTTTTGCACTCCTACATCAAGATCACCAATGATGTTGTCCTGTAGATGATACGAATGAATCCGAAGAGTTGGATTCTCAGACACAACAGCATTGTCAGATAAATTAGTTAGATTCTCCTCAGCATCATGAGATGATTCACCTATCGCATGTGTTTTAGGAAATGGAGCCGAGTAAGAATCAAGAAAATGACCATCATCAGATGAGATAGAAATCACATCAGACGTATCAGGAAGATCATCTTGCGAAACATCAACATAAACAGTACCAGTAGATCTTGGAGGTAAGAATTGATCTTCAAAATAAGCACGCACAAAGTCTTCATCTGGTTGATCGACTATTTGAGTGAATGAGTTAAATAAACTCTCATAATTGAACATCCAATCAGGTCCTTTACCTTGGGCAAGTGTGGTTTATCTTTGACAATCAACATGGTACCACTCCTCTACACAGCCCGAAGTAAAATTAAACACACGTTTCTTAGGTGATGCGTGATGGGCGTGTATAATTCTTGTATTTAACTATTTTAGTTTGTTAGTTTTATTTAGTTTATTAGTTAGAAAATGACTACTTTAAGCATGCTTTTGAATTTCAGGTTATGGTGCGTTAAAGATACATAATATGGAAGGTTTACATTATAACGCCCCAAATTCTCGTAAACGACGTTGTTCAGTTCGTGTATTAAAGTAGTTATACGAATTTGTTAATGGAAATTAATTTGATAACCAAATAAATATGAAAGGATATATGGAGGGGTGATTGTGAAAATGTGAAATTAATTCACTTTCTTGAAAATCTATGTCACGTTTTTAACCAGGAAGGAAAAAATAAAATAATGCCAAAGGAGTATTGGGCTTGTGTATTATTTATATAGAAAGAAAAATCAAAAGGATATGGGCCCTAAAACAAAAACGGATTTGTTTTAGTAGGAGGTGGAGGCACTTGGACGGGAGGCCTTTTTTTGGACGGCTGTTGGGAGGACGCACGGAACAGGAAGAGGAGAAGGCAGCCTAGGGTTGCGTGTCACACAAATCGAAAATCAATAGCCGTAATGACGCAAGGCTAATCTCGTTGTAACTTTCTTCGGGTGAACGGTTCGTAGGGTGTACACTTTTCTCAACTTTATTCATGTTTGGATTTGTTTTTTACATTGACAAAGTTGTATGAACATATTGATGTGTTGGTTTATTAAACTATTTGCATGTGTTACTAATCCCTGCTTTAACAACGTGTTCGGTTGATGACAAAACCTAGTAGCTTGTTGGGTGACATAGAGTAGGTTGATTCACACTAGTAAATCGGGTAATTGAATTATAAAATATTTGATGACAAAGATCTGTTTTTGATTACCACTTAAATTAACCGACTTTCCAACACCATATCTATGTGGTGTCCAATTAATGAAACGAGTTTTGCGTAAAACCTTGAACCTGAAACCTGGAGGATGTTGCATTTTCTTTAAATTGTTTTTTTAGTCAATTATATAATTTTCGCTTGACATCGTTTGTCCATCTTTAGTTATAGTTTTATATTAAAATAATCAAACAAATTTGTAATACTGACCACATGCTTCTCGTGGATACGATACCCTACTTACTCTAACTATTTAGTTTAATTGGGATTTTAAATGACTAAAACGACGGTCATCAAAATGGCGTCGTTGCCGGGGAGCTAGTGCGCTTAGTGTTACGTTTAGTTGTTTGATTAAAAATAAAAATAAAAATAATAATATATATATATATTTAAAAAAAACACAAAAACATTTTTTTTATCTCTTTTTGTTTAAGTTTGGTATTACGCGTGGTATTCTTGTCTTTGTTTGTGCAGGAACTTATTATCATGTTGGCAGCGTACGTATAGTTCGGTTATGAGTTATTACAGTAATCAAAGTCCACCAGGTAGCCCATTGTACCCACCATTCTCACAACAACAACAATTTTCAAACTTTGACCTGCCACATCCTCAAACCCAAAACCAATATAAATATGATGAGTTTGATGAGATTGTGCCTTCAGTGCCACCATTTAATCAAAGAGGTCAGAATCGGGTCAAGTTCGGTCGACAAAGGTTTAATGGTGATCAACAGAACGATTATGGAGGATATCAAGATCAGGATGAGTATGTGGATGAAGTGCCTAGGGCAAAACAGAGAGCCCCTGTTAGAGGAGTTGCCAGTAATTTTGTGCCTATAGTACCAAAGGACGCCTCACTGTTCGTGCCACCACATCAGAATGCAAGATCTTTTGAGGCACCAATTCAGAATTTTTATGAAGGAGGTCAAAGTAACTATCAAAGAAACTTGCATAATCAAGTGAATTGGCAAACGGGTCAACATGGTTCGACTGATAACTCCATCAATGAAAAATTGGATAGAATTATCGAGTTAATGATGGATATTCAAAAAGGCAACGAGATCAGAGATAAGGAAATCAAAACATTGTCACAGCAGGTTAGACAGTTAACTGAAGAAGTGGCAGTTATCAGAAGATATTAAGGTAAACTTTGTAGTGATACTCAGATATGTCCAGCTCACAAACCGTCTAACACACCGAGTGTCCACATAAATGAGGTAAGTATTCGTCCTCTTTCTAAAATTTCTATTGTTGAAACTCATTCACCACAATGAGTTGAGGGTGGGGTGAATGATATAACCGAGTCTAAGGGTGATAGTGAACATGATCAGGAAGTTAAAAGTTTTACAAAGTTTGAAAGTGATTCAAATAACATGTTTTCTGAAATTAGTAATTTGAATGTGAATGTTCCATTTCCAATGGCTTTACTTGCACAAAAAAATTTAAGTAAACGGGAACAACCTAAGAGTGAAAAGTGGGAAAATTTTGAAAAAGTGAAAATAAATAAACCATTGCTTGAACAAATTAAAGCGAGTCCTGATCATGTTGAGTGTTTAGAAGAGTTAAGTACCCACAAGCGACGTCACAAGTTTCCTAAACAACTTGATTTAACTGTTAGTGTGAACGCCGTTTTGATGGGTACCCTTCCCCCGAAACTTCAAGATCCAGGAACACCTATTATTCAATACAAATAGGTGATATAAAATTAGATAGGGCTTTGTTGGATCTTGGAGCTTGTGTAAGTATTTTACCTGGGAGTTTGTATGATCAGTGTGATTTTGGGCCACTACAAAAAGTTAAAACAACAGTGGTGTTGGCTGATCAAACTCCTAAGTGTCCTAGGGGGATTGTAAAGGACGTGATTGTAAAAGTTGGTGAATTCTATTATCCTGTGGATTTCCTCGTGCTTGATTGTGTATAGAATACACAACCGACTGTTATTATGGTTAGACCGTTTTAGCTACAACAAAGGCTATTATTAATTGTGCTGAGGTAACAGTTAGAATGAGGTTCGGGGAAAAGAAAATGAGTTTAAAGGTGTTTTCTAATTTATCTGGTCATAAAACTGACAAGTGTGGATCTTCTGACAAGGAGAATCAAACAGAAAAGAAAGAATGTTTTATGATTGACAGGTTAAATGAAGAGAAAGTGAAGAAGAAGTATAGGAGAAGAAGGAAAAAGGTCAAGAAATCATTGGAGTATGACTATTACAGTGAAACTTGCAAATTTTATGATCTAGTCTGGGAAACTAATGATGAGAATGGAACAAGTTTAGGAGCGGAAGGAGGCAAGCACCCTACGAGACCACCATGAACGACTCGTAAGGTACGGTCTGGCTGAAGACATTTACAAAAATTTAGCACTAACCGGGGGCAACCCCGGCCTTGTATTCAGGTACGTGTATATTATGTTGTATTTAAAACTTTGTGGGTGTAGTTTCCTATAAACCCTCACGAGACCTACCTCGTCCACCCGTGCTACCGGGGGGTTTAAAGGGCTTGTTGCATACGCTAAATGCAATCGTGTTTCCTACGAAAGTGAGTTAGGTCTTTTAACAATTTTACTATTTTAACAAATTTAATTATGAAATTTATATAACTTTCCTTGGTAATTAAAATTAACGGTTTTGCAAACGTTTAAAAAACCTATTCTAACAAGTGTGAGAAGCGTGCTTCTACACGTGTGAGAGTTTGCAGATTCTGTTAGTGAATTGAGGAGCCGGGTTCGTTGAGCACAAGCACAAGTATATTTGAGTGGCTTATTATTCTTATCAGGTGATTTCGTTTTCATAATTCTTTTTGTTTTATTAGTTTTATTGTTAAAAGTGTAATTGTATATTGTATAAGTGTTAGGACCATCACATTAAGCTCTGTTTTAAAATTTTTAATCAGTCAATTTTAACCCCGTCCTCAATAATATATTTTTATTGCTAAATTTTGAATAGACAATGTCAACCTCAAGTGTGGGGATGGGGGTAAAATTAAATTTTTTTGCTTTTGAGTAGCTTGATTGCACGCAAAAGCCGGAATTATAACTTGTTAATTGTTATTATTAATGCAAAGTAGAGGTCTTTGGTCATGGTCAAATTTTTAAGCTTCTCGAAAGTCTTCCCATGCAAATGTTTTTCAAAAATAGAAAATTAAAACGGACCGTTTAGATGGGGATAATTTTCGCTTGACATCGTTTGTCCATCTTTAGTTATAGTTTTCTATTAAAATAATCAAACAAATTTGTAATACCCTACTTACTCTAACTATTTAGTTTAATTGGGTTTTTGAATGACTAAAACGACGGTCATCAATGCGTAACCCGAGAAATAACCTTCAATTGCAATTTCCTCAAATTTCCCCGCATCTTTCTTCAACATAGTACAAGGACACACAAAAGGCTCTAAGTACTTTAAGTTAGGCTTATTGATGTAACACAAAGTGTAAACCTTTTAGTATCAAATTATCCTCTTATTTTGGTAAAACTCCATGCAAATTCGTTGTATTTAGTACTTATTTGAGTTATTTCAGAATTTGCGGGTCCGGGCGCTCTCCCGAAGAGGAAACGATGAAAAGATGGCGTTTTTCGGACAAAATAAAAAATCTGCCAAAGGTGCATGACCATGCTAAGAAAGTGCATAACCATGCAGAGCAGGTGCATGACCATGCTAAGGAAGTGTATGGCCATGCTGACTGCACCATCATGCACTTTATGGGTATGATTGTGCACCTTTATCGGAACCCGTGCACATCTGATACCGTGCCAAAAGTGCATGACCATGCTGTGAAATTGCACAATCATGCTCTTTATGTGTATGATGGTGTACTTTTATCGGAACCCGTGCACATCTGCTATCGTGCCAAAAGTTAAACTACACCATCATGCGATATTTGGGCACCACCGTGCACTTCCGAAGAGACGAGCCCGTGCCGAGAACAAGACAGTCAACTAAGATAGTGCACTAGCTAGTGCCAGTAATGCAAGACCATGAACTTTTTGTGCATTACTGTGCACTTTTTTGTACCTGCAACTCTGAACAGCCGAAAGTGAAAGTTTGACTTACCCAATTTAGTGCACGACCATGCACTTTTGTGCATGACCGTGCACTTTTTGTGCATGACCGTGCACTTGGTTCAGAAGCTTAAACACACTCATTTTAACTTCATTTTGGTGTGTGGAGTCTTGGGGATTCTCTCTCAACCAAGTGCAACATTTTTAGGGGATTCTTGGAGGCTTCCACCAACACAAGATTCATCTTTCCATCCTTCAATCATTGCTTGATCTTAGTTTGCATTCCTTTGTTCTTGAAAATATTTTGTAAGCTTATTTCTAGTTTGATTGTAGTTGTATTAAGCCTTATGGGCTAATTACTTTTTCTATCTAGACAATGTTTAAGCTCTTGCTAATGTTATATATTATCTATGCATGATTTTTGTAAAGTGGTGGTCTTTCAAGAATATGATTGAGTTTATAAGTTGATATTGATGGTGTTCATGCTTCTTATAGTTACTTAACCTTGTTAGTTTTGCAAAGGTTTAGGCATTCATGTTGGAAAACTATGTTCTAGATGTTTGTTTGGAAACTTTGAATGTTCATGAAATCTTTGTTTACATTACTAAGTTAGGAATGACTAGTAAAAATTAACTTGGTTAAATAATTATTGATGAGTATGAAACCCCACACTTAATATTGGAAAATTGATGAGTGTTGTTATAATTCTTGACTTGGTGATGACTTACTCGTTAAAGTTTCAAAGTTTATATTAATTTCATGAATGTGGCTACTTTAGTGTAATCTTAGGTGGTTAGAATGTTGTGTATGCTAGCTTTCCTTTGATTATGAGACTTTGTTTTTTTCACAAACATGTTAGTCTATATTTATCTCTTTATTGAAAACCTATCTTGATGATTATTTTCTAGTAATAGGTTGCTTTATTGAAATCTAGTATTTATGTTTAGATTTATGATGTTTTGCCATATCATTGCTATTTTGTCATGTTAGTATAGTGGATTCTTGTCTAGGTAGTTTGTTGGATTGATTGTTTTTCTTGTATTTTTACTTGCTTTGTTTTCATTGTATGCTAGTTTAATTAGTTAAATATCCAAATCAAGATTTATTTGTTCGGTTGGTCATTTACAAAGATTTAGTACTAGAAAGTTTTCGTGTCCATGGATTGATACTCGGTTCTTACCGACACTATAGTACAAACGATAGGTACACTTGCCTTTCGTGTGTGGTTTAGTTGTAGGTGAAAACCTATTTTAAAACCCGATTTGTGTGGAACTTTTACATATATTTTTATATATGTATTCACACACGCTAAGTTTTTGGCGCCGTTGCTGGGGATACGGTGACTTTTCGAGAACGATCCAAGTATTCGATTTAGCCTTGTTTATATTTTCGATCTATTTTATTTTACTTTATTTCGTTTTTATTCATCTTATTTGTATTTCAAATTTTAGTGTCTTTTATTTGTCTAGTTACCTTTTTATTTCTGTAGCCACTTTGTGTATATGTGTTATTTTTTTTATATATCTTTTGCTTTATTCATTATTTACTTTATTTTTATTCATGTATATTTGGTGCTCGTGATCCTTTTTGTTTGAGTGTTCCTTGCAGTGATACCTATGGAGCAGCACTACTACGGAGATTATTGTGAAGGATACCATTATGATGACGGGAATTATCACATGGAGGTTTGGTGCGAGATATGTGGGGAACCTCATCACACACATGATTGTAATTATTCACCTGGGTGTCCCATCGATTTTAATGATGAACCTTACCCTTATTCACAACCATTTGAGGGTCCCAACATACCACCTTCCCAACTCGATCTTAGCACGGGATTTCTAGAGTATTGGGCACAAAGAATGAAATGTTAGGACGCGATGGTAGAAAAAGGCATGCAAGATATTGGGATACCGTTACAGATACCCGATACTCATGAATCCGAGGAATAACTCCGTAGATTGGAGACCCAAAGTATTGTTAACAATGAACTCTGTGCAAACCATCGACGGGAGAGTTTGCCTGTGACACTCGTCAATTTCAGGTTAACTCCGTTAATCCAAACGCCGTCAATTCAAACTTAAGATCACTAGAACTATAACGCACATCCCATTACATTTAAACTAGGGTTTTAAATGACGCTTGACAATCACTACACATGTAGTCTTTCGGGATTGCACCGAAACGCAAACGAGTTGACTCAAACCATTGGTGAACAAATGACAAATATCAAAACGACAAATAATTGATAATAATGTGTTAAGTTATATGCTACTTGATATTTATACAAAGAACACAAAATTCAAGAGTCAAGAGTTATTATTTACACTAGAAATTTAATAACTAGAAGTAGAGGGGCCATTGTGTAACATAATTATTATTAATTAATAACAAAACCCTACACTCCCTTCCCCCTCACAAACCCGATCGGCCTCTCTCCCTCTCCCTTCCCCTTGGCTGCCGTAACCCCACACACACACACATGCAAGGATTTTCAAGTTTGGTTGAAGAATTAAGGTGCTAGGAAGGTATTAACAACTACTCTATGCATTCTAGGTGTTTAATTTTAAAATTGAATGGGTTAATCAAAACCCTAATTCTCTAAAATTGATGATTAAGATGAGTTAGGGTTTGATTATATGCCTGATGATGATTTGTTAGTGAATTGATAACTATTTGTGTAATTGTTGCTTGTTAATCACTTGTTCTTTGATTTTAAACTTTCAAGAAAAACCCTAACTATGTGTGTAATGTGAAACTGATATGCATGGTTGGTTAATCTTGTGTCTAGAGTGTTATATGCATGGATTATGATTCATAGATTGTTGTTATGTTGAGTTTTGATGTAAACTGGTACTGGACAGATTGTTAAATTCATGTTTAGACGACTGTAACTGAATGTTAATTTGGTAATTGGTCGAAATTTTTAATACTAAAGTGTACTAGGTTGAGTCTAGTTTCTAAAAAGTCCAAGTTTGTAATTTTTGGACGTGTAAAAGTTAACTTTTATTATTTTACAAAACTGATGTGCAAGTCTGAATTGTGAGGTCTGCTGTTAGGCTGTTTTGAAATTATCATATCTTATTAACTACAAGACCAAATGGGTTAGTTCCACTTCTGGAAGTTAAAATTTTGAGTTAAGAATCAAACCCAATTGGTCTTGTATTAATTGAATTTAGCATTTAACGGGAATAACTAATATCATTCTGTTGCGCATGATTTTGACTGCTGTGAGTTTACTGTAAAGATTTGGTCTTTGTGAGAAAACTATGTGGAATAAAAATACAATAAAAATAGTTCTGGAAACCTAACTCATGTGTGCTTTTGTGAAGATTTTTGGTGAATTAATTGATATTTTATGATCTGTTGAATTGAGAAATCTTTCAAGTAAAAATCTGTCTTGATAAAACTAGCTGTTGAACTATGTGAAAATACATGAAACGTGCTTGTTGTTAGATAATTGCTATGCTTTTGACTAAATTGCCCTTGTGGGGAATAATTAATAGTAATGTACAATGTTAGTACTTGATACTTATGTAGTTGTTTACACATGTAACGTGTCACCAATGTGTTTGTCGAGTCACACACAATTCAAAAACGAAACACGAAACGTATCTCATGTATAGGTATTATGTGCCGAATCTAGAGACTCAATAATAGTTCCAACACTTAGAAAATCTCATTCTTGTTTTAGAGCGCTAGTGAGGATTTTCTGTGACGCGCATCTCTCGGTTGACTTGTTTTTGAATTCTTTGCAAACAGTGAGTTTTCACGTTCCCCTTTTACTCTTTTAAACGCTTTTTACTTGGGGGAAATAACATACTCCAAACGCTTTAGATCTTGTTATTAGTTATATATCACTTGTAAGGCTAAATGGCAAACAAACCAACTAAAGTCCTTCATAACATCGAACCATTTAGTATTTGTATAATAGCGAGTCACTGTTGAGTAGTGCTACTGGGTTTGACAAACTCCACCCAACTCTAAACTCGACGGCAGGTCGAGTGGGTGTAATCTTGGCTAACACATTTTCCATGGTCGTGGTAGACATGGTGGCAAGGCAATTGATAAACAGTCAGTTTCGGTGTCGAACACTTAGTAAATACTTGTCTTATAGGCTAGCTACCTATTGATGTATAATTGATTTAACACTATCTGGTAACGCAAATGCAACCGCAAAACGCAAACACTTAAACGCAAACATTTTTCTTTATTTATATATGTGAACTCACCAACCCTGTGTTGACACATTTAGTATATTATTCTTAGGTAGCCGAGGCGGGCGCGCGGTATAGGAACATGCATTCTTTGAATACCATCGTTTTGAAAAACTTGTTTTAAACTTTTATTAATTGGGTTTTTAAGTCGTCATGCGTGACGTAACACTTGGTTTATGATTTTACGCTTCCGCACTTATATAAATTTAATGTTTTGTGGTTTGAAAACTTTATTTATGGTGTTTGATTATAACTAATGATTCCGATCCTGTTAGTTCACACCCTCTGACGGTAAAACTCCGTTAGTGGATTTTGAGGGTGTGACAGATTGGTATCAGAGCCACTCTTGTGCCGTTCAGGATGTTGGGACGCGCCTCATCGAGGACGATGAGTCCAAAGTGGGGTTGTCTGTAACACCCTTGGCAAACACAACATTGTCCCACTCTTAGACTATCCCACATCGGCCGTGGACAAGAGTGATCACTGGTTCATAAGTAATGTCCTGCCTCTTCAATCACCAACGCGTTTTGGGCAACCAAAAACAAATCCGTGAGCTCTTCGTGGGCAGAGCGGACAATATTGGTGGTGCGAGGGGCCGGGGTGTTACAGTTGGTATCAAAGCCATTGGTTATAGCGAACTAGAATTTGCATGCATACTAGACTATAACCGCAACGACCCATTAGTTATAATTTCTACGCACTGCATATATATTTTATCAAGTCTTTTGATATCTTTATCTCTTTACCTCATTCACTCATACGCGCGCATACACGACTTACCTGTAGGGATGTCGACGCCACCATCATCATCATCCGACCAGGTGACTCATGCGCATGGAAAGGAACCGCAACTACCTACCTCATCGCCACCCTGAGTAGTCCCGGAACTAGAAGCCTCTGCACCGAAGAGGTATCGCCTATCTGGAGGCATGTATGACGACGACGTTAGCTGGGATTGGTACCCGAGTCTGATAAGACGTATGGTTTACCGCGAGCAAGTTCCCCCACTACCTCACCCGAGCCATCCTGCATACCCCAACACCCTACCACCCATAACCGAACCAATAGAGGGTGTTCTCGCAGCTGTTGTTTCCTGTTTAGAGCGTGACGCGGGTTTTATGCGCTCGGCGAGAGCGAACGTTTCCGGATTGATAAGAGATGGAACCGAGGCTAGGGAGGAAATTTCCCGTCTGACTGCGGCTATGAAGGAAGTGCAGGATGCTAATGATCAGCAGATGAAGATAATGAGAAAAATGCAAGCAGAGATGATAGATTTGCAAGAGCAACTCCTTGTGGCGAGATCCCGGACAGAGATAGCTCTAGAGCGTTGTGATATCTTACAGACGCAAATTGCCCAGAATGCAGCAGAACCCGAGGAAGAACCTGAGGAAGAACCCGAGGAAGACCCCGAGGAGGAACCCGAAGAGGAACCGGAGGCACACTCAGAGGTGTCCTCAGAAGATGAATCGAAGAATGTTAACACCTAGATGGAGGGGTTGTCTCCATCCAAACTGTTATTTTCTATGATTTTAAGGATTGGTTTTAAATATTTTGTAGCGAATACAATGGTTTTAATCATGAATTATTATTTGGATTATTATATGGTTGTGATGTGATGTTTGCTTCTTTTTTTTCTTTCTTACTTACCTTTTATTACATGTATGGTGTGTTGCATATGAAACTGAGAATTCATGTCTAACATTTTATGCTGTGATTCTAGGAGATGGCCAGAAGAAACGCTGGGCATGGTCGCGGTAACATCAACCTAACCGCAGCAGAACTCCAAACCCTATTGAATGACCATGCGGCGGAAGCTCTAGCCGCACATGTTCAGAATCAAGCCGGAGGTCCAGCCGGAGCCTGTACACTCAAGAACTACCTGGATTGCAAGCCCAATTCGTTTAAGGGCACTGAGGGAGCCATAGGTTTCCTGTGTTGGGCTGAGAAGGCAGAGTCAGCTTTCGAGATGTGTAACTGTCCACCCGCCAGCAGGGTTAAATTTGCTACTGGAACACTGGAAGATTCTGCTCTCACTTGGTGGAAATCCAATGTGCAAATTCTTGTGTTGGATTTGGTGAATGCTATGAACTGGGAAGAGTTCAAGAATATGATGCGGGAAGAGTATTGTCCTATAGAGGAAATCGCGAAGTTGGAATCTGAATTTTGGTCGTTGAAAATGCTGGGTTCTGAGATTGAAGCCTACACCACCCGTTCCCATGAGCTAGCAGTAATGTGTCCACGGACGGTAGACCCGCCGAGTAAGAGAATCGAGATGTATATCGATGGGTTGGTACCACAAATTCAGGGTATGGTGACGTCTTCCAAACCGGCTACAATTCAACAAGCGATCCGATTAGCTCACAAACTGACGGACCAGGCAGTGACACAAGGTGCGTTACCACCTAGAGGTTCCACCTCTAAAACCCGAGACAACTCAATCACTGACAACAACAACAACCCGAGTAATGGAAAGAGGAAATTCGACAACACCAGGTCCTCATCATCGAACCCCCCACAGCAACAACACTACCGTAAGCCCGAACTCGCTCGGAGCTTCAATAATCAGGGTTCCAACAATAACAACAACGGTGGCGGGCAGGGTTCGAGTGGCTATGCTGGGAAGTACCCGAAATGCAACAAGTGCAACTATCACCATGCTGGGTCATGCGACCGTATCAAGTGTCTGAGATGCGGAAAAATGGGTCATCAGGCCAAATACTGTAGGGGAGACCTAGCGGCAAAGGGTGCTCCTAAACAGCCTACGGCGACTAAAGGGTGCTTCGAGTGTGGTCAAGAGGGTCATTTCAGGAAGGATTGCCCCAAACTAAAGCAGAATGAGAACAATGGAGGCAGCAACAGTGGCGGAAGCAGTGGTAAAGGTAGAGCTTTCGTCATCGGGTCGGGCCAGGCCCGCATCGATCCGAATGTGGTTACCGGTAAGTTTCCTATGAATGACTGTTTTGCTTCTGTTTTGTTTGACACTGGAGCTGATAGGAGTTTTATATCGAAAGCCTTTAGTAAACTCTTAGACTTAACTCCAACCCCGTTAGATGCTAAGTTTCCTGTTGAATTAGCTGACGGTAAGTCTATAGAAACAACTCACGTACTAGAGGGATGTAGTTGAAACTGTCGGGTCATACTTTCGATATCGACCTCATACCCTTTACACTTGGTAGTTTCGATGTCGTTGTTGGCATGGACTGGCTATCCGAGAACCTAGCGGAGATTATATGTCACGACAAGATAGTCCACATCACTACCCTTTCCGGCGAAATCATTTCGATCCAGGGCGAGAAGAGCGGCATGACCACCAGCGTCATCACCCTCATGAGGGCACAGAAATATTTATGAAAGGGTCATCCAGCAATTTTAGCTCATATTGTCGAGAAACCCGCGGAGGAGAAGCGAATCGAAGACATACCGATTTTGCGAGATTTTCCGGAAGTTTTCCCGGAGGATTTGCCTGGACTCCCTCCGATTCGACAAGTCGAGTTACAAATCGAATTGACCCCCGGTGCAGCACCCATAGCACGAGCCCCATATCGGCTCGCACCGGCGGAGCTTCAAGAGTTGTCCACTCAATTACAAGATTTGTTGGATAAAGGTTTTATCCGACCTAGCTCATCACCATGGGGAGCCCCTGTCTTATTTGTCCGAAAGAAGGACGGGACTTTCCGCATGTGCATCGACTACCGAGAGCTGAACAAGGTGACGATCAAGAACCGTTATCCCTTACCCCGAATTGATGATCTGTTCGACCAGCTTCAAGGATCGAGTTACTACTCGAAAATCGATATGAGATCTGGTTACCATCAACTGAGAGTGCGCGAAGAAGACATTTCAAAGACGGCATTCAGAACTCGGTACAGTCACTGCGAGTTTTCAGTTATGCATTTTGGCTTAACCAACGCACAAGCCGTATTCATGATTTCATGAACAGAGTATGCAAGGCGTACCTCGACACGTTTGTGATTGTTTTTATTGATGATATCCTCGTCTACTCCAAGAACAAGACAGACCACAAAGAACACCTGAGGTTGATCCTAGAATTGCTAAAGAAGGAACAACTGTACGCTAAACTCTCGAAATGCGAATTTTAGCTTCGCGAGGTTCACTTCTTAGGACATGTAATCAATGAGAATGGTATCCATGTCGATCCTGGCAAGGTAGAGGCCATCAAAATCTGGGAAACACTTAAGACTCCGACTGAGGTGCGACAATTCCTTGGACTGGCTGGCTACTACCGGCGTTTTATTGAGGGATTTTCAAAGATTGCTCAACCCCTCACCGCCTTGACGCACAAGGGTATTAAGTACAATTGGGGTGACGCGCAGGAGTCTGCCTTCCAACTGTTGAAAACCAAACTCTGTAGCCCCTATCCTAGCCCTTCCCGAGGGAACAGAAAATTTTGAAGTGCATTGTGACGCATCGATACAGGGTCTCGGTTGCGTGTTGATGCAACTCGAGAAGGTTATAGCGTATGCCTCCCGACAACTACGGATTCTCGAGAAGAACTACATGACCCATGACTTGGAACTCGGAGCTGGGGTGTTTGCTCTTAAGATATGGAGGCATTACTTGTACGGTACCAAGTTTACCATTTACACCGACCACAAGAGTCTCCAGTATATCTACGATCAGAAGGAGCTGAACATGCGACAGCATTGTTGGGTCGAGCTGCTTAAGGATTATGACTGTGCCATCAAGTACCACCCTGGCAAGGCCAATGTAGTGGCCGATGCTCTCAGAAGAAAAGAAACCGATAAACCTAGACGAGTGCGAGCATTACAACTCACGATTCACACCAACTTACCCGATCAGATTTGTGATGCTCAACTCGAAGCCTTGAAAGACGATAATCTCCCATCAGAAATCATGCGAGGCATGAACAAGCAACTTGAAACCAAATCGGACGGGGTCCGATATTTCGAAAACCGGATTTGGGTCCCTCGATACGGAGATTTGAGAACCCTAGTGATGGATGAAGCACACAAGTCCCGATATTCCATCCACCCTGGCTCAGATAAAATGTATCACGACCAAAAGGCACTTTACTGGTGGCCAAACATGAAAGCCGACATTGCCATCTACGTGAGCAAATGCTTGACTTGTGCAAGAGTCAAAATAGAATATCAGAAACCATCTGGTCTGCTACAGCAACCGGAACTCCTAACGTGGAAATGGGAACACATTTCCATGGATTACATCACGGGATTACCCAAAACACCGACGGGATGCGATACCATCTGGGTGATCGTTGACCGGTTGACTAAGTCTGCACACTTCTTAGCAATCAAGCAATCGGACAAAATGGAAAGACTGACTCGCATCTATATGAAAGAAGTAGTGTCTAGACACGGAGTGCCTGTCTCAGTCATTTCTGATCGAGATTCCCGTTTCACTTCGCACTTCTGGAAGTCACTACAGAGTGCACTAGGCACCCGCCTTGATTTGAGCACAGCATACCATCCTCAGACGGATGGGCAAAGTGAGCGCACAATTCAGACTTTGGAGGACATGTTGCGTGCATGCGTGTTGGATTTCGGAAAAAGTTGGGAACCTCACTTACCTTTGGTAGAGTTTTCGTATAATAACAGCTACCACGCAAGCATTAAAGCAGCGCCGTTTGAAGCGTTGTACGGACGAAAGTGTCGATCACCTCCCTGCTGGGCAGAGGTGGGTGATAGCCAAATCACTGGTCCAGAATTAGTACTTGAAACCTCTGAAAAGATTGTTCAAATCCGAAACCGCATGGCAGCAGCACGAGATCGCCAAAAGAGTTACGCCGACAAGCGCCGAAAGCCTCTTGAATTTCAAGTGAACGACCAAGTATTACTCAAAGTCTCACCTTGGAAAGGTGTGGTTCGCTTCGGAAAGCGAAACAAACTCAATCAACGATACGTTGGTCCTTACCGGATAACTGAGCGCATTGGTCCGGTAGCGTACCGACTGGATTTACCAACGGAACTCAGTAGCGTACACAATGTATTCCATGTATCAAATTTGAAGAAATGTCTTTCCGATGAAACCCAAGCAGTTCCTTTGGGCAAGTTGCAAGTTGATGAACAGCTACGCTTCATCGAAGAACCAGTCGAAGTTTTGGATAGGGAAACCAAAACACTCAAGCACAGCAAAATTCCAATCGTTAAGGTTCGTTGGAACTCGAGACATGGACCAGAGTTCATGTGGGAACGCGAGGACCAAATGATGAAAAAGTATCCTCACCTTTTTGAAGGGTTGACCAAACACCGAAAACCGCGAAAGCCGTAAAACCGTCAGAAATCACCAGAGGTATGAATTAAATTTCGGTACAAAATTTCTTTCTACTAGGGGATGATATGACAAACTGAAAAAAAAAATTCTTGCTTTTTCAGACACCCATCGCGACTTGACTCAAATTTTTGGGACGAAAATTCTTTCAACATGGGAATGATGTGACACTCGTCAATTTCAGGTTAACTCCGTTAATCCAAACTCCGTCAATTCAAACTTAAGATCATTAGAACTATAACGCACATCCCATTACATTTAAACTAGGGTTTTAAATGACGTTTGACAATCACTACACATGTAGTCTTTCGGGATTGCACCGAAACGCAAACGAGTTGACTCAAACCATTGGTGAACAAACGACAAATATCAAAATGACAAATAATTGATAATAATGTGTTAAGTTATATGCTACTTGATATTTATACATAGAACACAAAATTCAAGAGTCAAGAGTTATTATTTACACTAGAAATTTAATAACTAGAAGTAGAGGGGCCATTGTGTAACATAATTATTATTAATTAATAACAAAACCCTACACTCCCTTCCCCCTCCCAAACCCGATCGGCCTCTCTCCCTCTCCCTTCCCCTTGGCTGCCGTAACCCCCCACACACACACATACAAGTATTTTCAAGTTTGGTTGAAGAATTAAGGTGCTAGGAAGGTATTAACAACTACTCTATGCATTCTAGGTGTTTAATTTTAATATTGAATGGGTTAATCAAAACCCTAATTCTCGAAAATTGATGATTAAGATGAGTTAGGGTTTGATTATATGCTTGATGATGATTTGTTAGTGAATTGATAACTAGTTGTGTAATTGTTGCTTGTTAATCACTTGTTCTTTGATTTTAAACTTTCAAGAAAAACCCTAACTATGTGTGTAATGTGAAATTGATATGCATGGTTGGTTATTCTTGTGTCTAGAGTGTTATATGCATGGATTATGATTCATAGATTGTTGTTATGTTGAGTTTTGATGTAAACTGGTACTGGACAGATTGTTAAATTGATGTTTAGATGACTCTAACTGAATGTTAATTTGGTAATTGGTCGAAATTATTAACACTACAGTGTACTAGGTTGAGCCTAGTTTCTAAAAAGTCCAAGTTTGTAATTTTTGGACGTGTAAAAGTTAACTTTTATTATTTTACAAAACTGAAGTGCAAGTCTGAATTGTGAGGTATGCTGTTAGGCTGTTTTGAAATTATCATATATCATAAAATACAGGACCAAATGGGTTAGTTCCACTTCTGGAAGTTAAAATTTTGAGTTAAGAATCAAACCCAATTGGTCTTGTATTAATTGAATTTACCATTTAACGGGAATAACTAATATCATTCTGTTGCGCATGATTTTGACTGCTGTGAGTTTACTGTAAAGATTTGGTCTTTGTGAGAAAACTATGTGGAATAAAAATACAATAAAAATAGTTCTGGAAACCTAACTCATGTGTGCTTTTGTGACGATTTTTGGTGAATTAATTGATATTTTATGATCTGTTGAATTGAGAAATCTTTCAAGTAAAAATCTGTCTTGATAAAACTAGCTGTTGAACTATGTGAAAATACATGAAACGTGCTTGTTGTTAGATAATTGCTATGCTTTTGACTAAATTGCCCTTGTGGGGAATAATTAATAGTAATGTACAATGTTAGTACTTGATACTTATGTAGTTGTTTACACATGTAACGTGTCACCAATGTGTTTGTCGAGTCACACACAATTCAAAAACGAAACACGAAACGTATCTCATGCATAGGTATTATGTGCCGAGTCTAGAGACTCAATAATAGTTCCAACACTTAGAAAATCTCATTCTTGTTTTAGAGCGCTAGTGAGGATTTTCTATGACGCGCATCTCTCGGTTGACTTGTTTTTGAATTCTTCGGAAACAGTGAGTTTTCACGTTCCCCTTTTACTCTTTTAAACGCTTTTTACTTGGGGGAGATAACATACTCCAAACGCTTTAGATCTTGTAATTAGTTATATATCACTTGTAAGGCTAAGTGGCAAACAAACCAACTAAAGTCCTTCATAACATCGAACCGTTTAGTATTTGTATAATAGCGAGTCACTGTTGAGTAGTACTACTGGGATTGACAAACCCCACCCAACTCTAAACTCGACGGCAGGTCGAGTGGGTGTAATCTTGGCTAACACATTTTCCATGGTCGTGGTAGACATGGTGGCAAGGCAATTGATAAACAGTCAGCTTCGGTGTCGAACACTTAGTAAATACTTGTCTTATAGGCTAGCTACCTATTGATGTATAATTGATTTAACACTATCTGGTAACGCAAACGCAACCACAAAACGCAAACACTTAAACGCAAACATTTTTCTTTATTTATATATGTGAACTCACCAACCCTGTGTTGACACTTTTAGTATGTTATTCTCAGGTAGCCGAGGCGGGCACGCGGTATAGGAACATGCATTCTTTGAATACCATCGTTTTGAAAAACTTGTTTTAAACTTTTATTTATTGGGTTTTTAAGTCGTCCTGCGTGACGCAACACTTGGTTTATGATTTTACGCTTCCGCACTTATTTAAACTTAATGTTTCGTGGTTTGAAAACTTTATTAATGGTGTTTGATTATAACTAATGATTCCGATCCTGTTAGTTCACACCCTCTGACGGTAAAACTCCGTTAGTGGATTTTGAGGGTGTGACATTGCTTTGCTACACGAATGAAAATATATATTAGGATGATGAGGATGAAATTAAAGCACCACAACCCTCATCCATTATTTCTCAAGCCCACAAAGTACAGCAAAAGTCCCACCTCCGGTTCATATTATTCCATCATGGGAAGACGAGTTTGGGGATGAATTGTCTGGTATACCGCTCATGGAAGTGAATGAAGAAGAGTTCAACCCGGTTGGTGATCTTAATGAATTGGAAGCATTATTATTTGGAAAACCAACCGTGGAAGTTAACAAAGCACCGAACCAAGAAGAAAATTTGCAAGTGAGTGGGTTCATCAACAAACTAATGACTATGGTGACATCTAATTCACTACCTTGCAATAAAGAATGTTCGACCATGGATGAGTATGATGGTGGATCGCCACCCAAATAAAAAACACCACGGGAGAGGGCATGGAGAAATCCGGACCAACCATAGTTCAAGGCGTGTCAATGGTCATATGAACACATCAAAAGTATAAAGGAATGCCGAGATGATCGCCTTCTTCACTACATAAATTGTATCAGGTTTGGTCCGGGTAAATTTAAGTGTTGGTGGCATGACCCGTTTATTTATATTTTCTAAAACACTTTTTATGTTTACCATCAATGTCTTACAAACCCATGGTAAACTCATCAAACTAAATGGGTCGTATAACAATTTTCAATATCAAAGAGCCACCCGTTAATAAGGGGTTGTGAGTCTAGCTATCGATTATTACGAAATGTAGCATGTTTAGGATTTTCATGTGTTTTGGTTATGGTAGTTTGCAGGGTTGCACCGTTATCCCTCGTTGGTGCAACCCATTTGTGTGTTTTTTTAAGTACTTTGTTTTGTGCAAACTATATAATGATGGTTTGGATTATGTTGGTTTTGGGATGATGTTTGTTGGATGCTTTTATTATATATGATGGGTTTATAATGTTTTTGTTAGTATGTCAGTGGCATGTTTTGGTTTCTTTGGTTTTAGATGCTTTCACGTGTTGCCGGGTATTTGGTTGTGGCATATTTCTGGATTTCAGGGGAGTAATCTGGTCTCTTTTTTGCACTTTACTTTTATAGTTTTTTTCTGTACATCGAGGGCGTTGTACAATTCAAGTGTGGGGAGGGAATTTGAACTTTGTTCGTCTAAAATTAAATTTTTTTGCAAAACTCCTAAATAAATATTTGTACCAAATAATAACCATTTATCAATTTTTAATTCAAACTTTAATTGCATTGTCCCAAAGCACAAATCTTTAAGACATTTAAGCCGAAAATCTTTAACAAGACTTACCTTTAAACATGACAAACAAAAAGACTCACATTCTAACTTTGCAAAAAATTACCCATTCCGCCCGTTTCCGTGAGTTAGCCTCGTCAGTTGTTTTTGCTCATGTTTTTGCGGGCAATTGAGTGAGCCGAGTGATTATTGCAAAGTAGAACTTGTTTTTTGTATGCATTTCAAAACATATACACATACATAGTATAAACCATTTGGGGAATTTAGGATAAACCCATGTCTAGCCATTTTTCACTTATATTTCCCTTACCCACATTATTCCCCTAGTAGCCCATGTTTAGCAATTTCCCGTGTTTTTCTTTTTCGCCCTATTTTGTATCGTGCACTTAGCCATAAAGCCTTCTATTTTTCACCCATTTTTTGTTAGAAATCCGGTTCGGTTAAGTTAGTTTGTTTTTCATTTCATTTTCATGTATTTTATCATTTGGGAGTATTATAAGCACAATGTTATCTCCCAAAGTGTTTTATTTGTTTGTATTCATTTGTATAGCTTATGCAAAAAAAAATGTTACAAGAAAAGAATAGAATAATAAGAAATTTGGTTCAACCCATATTGATGAAGTTTGATTTCAAAGAGCAATTTTTGGTTCGTTAGCTCTCGATTCGTTTAGACCACTTTGTTTAGTTAGTTAGATTATATTTATAGCTAGCTTAATTATGGATTTTCTAGCCTTTTAGCCACTTTTCCCAAAAATTCCTCACCCTAGCCCTAAGCCAAATTACAACCCTCAAGTACTCATGTTTTATGCTATGTATCTGTCAGTTAGATTTGAGCCTTAAACAAGCCTATACTTTGTTTGGTCATCGTCTTGACATCGAGTGTTCTCAACATACAATATTACATGTATGATCACTAAATGTAGCCGAGTGTATGTGTGAACATTGTGAGGTTTGCAAGGTGGGAATGTGATGGAAACAATTGTAATGTTCTTTAGACTATATCTTCATTTTTAATAGGCTTGTTTGGAAACATCAATAGTGCTTGCTCGTAAATCCTTTAAAAATTTGAGTGATTATTCCTTGCGGGTTATTCTTGTTTCTGTAGAGTTTGTTTCATTTGCTTAAGGACAAAAAAAGTTCAAGTGTGGGGATGTTTGATGTAACACAAAGTGTACACCTTTTAGTATCAAATTAACCTCTTATTTTGGTAAAACTCCATGCAAATTTGTTGTATTTAGTACTTATTTGAGTTATTTACGAATTTGCGGGTCCGGGCGCTCGCCCGACGAGGAAACGATGAAATGATGGCGTTTTTCGGACAAAATCAAGAATCTGCCAAAGGTGCATGACCATGCTAAGAAAGCGCATGACCATCCAGAGTAGGTGCATGACCATGCTAAGGAAGTGTATGGCGATGCTGACTGCACCATCATGCACTTTATGGGTATGATTGTGCACATTTATCGGAACCCGTGCACATCTGATACCGTGCCAAAAATGCATGACCATGCATAGAAAGTGCATGACCATGTTGTGAAATTGCACAATCATGCTCTTTATGTGTATGATAGTGTACTTTTATCGGAACCCGTGCACATCTGCTATCGTGCCAAAAGTTAAACTACACCATCATGCGATATTTGTGCACCACCGTGCACTTCCGAAGAGACGAGCCCGTGCCAAGAACAAGATAGATCAACTAAGATAGTGCACTAGCTAGTGCCAGTAATGCAAGACCATGCACTTTTTGTGCAGGACCGTGCACTTTTTTGGAACCTGCAACTCTGAAAAGCCGAAAGTGAAAGTTTGACTTACTCAATTTAGTGCACGACCATGCACTTTTTATGCATGACCATGCACTTTGTCCAGAAGCTTATAAACACTCATTTTAACTTCATTTTGGTGTGTGGAGTCTTGAGGATTCTCTCTCAACCAAGTGCAGCTTTTTTAGGGGATTCTTAGAGGCTTCCACCAACACAAGATTAATCTTTCCATCCTTCAATCATTGCTTGATGTTAGTTTGCATTCCTTTGTTCTTGAACATGTTTTGTAAGCTTAATTCTAGTTTGATTGTAGTTGTATTAAGCCTTATGAGCTAATTACTTTTGCTATCTAGACAATGTTTAAGCTCTTGCTAATGTTATATATTATCTATGCATGATTTTGGTAAAGTGGCGTTCTTCCAGGAATATGATTGAGTATATAAGTTGATATTTATGGTGTTCATGCTTGTTATAGTTACTTAACCTTGTTAGTTTTGCAAATGTTTAGGCATTCATGAAATCTTTGTTTACATTACTAAGTTAGGAATGACTAGTAAAAATTAACTTGGTTAAATAATTATTAATGAGTATGAAACCCCACACTTAATATTGGAAAATTGATGAGTGTTGTTATTTTTACTTGCCATATCATTGCTATTTTGTCATGTTAGTAGAGTGGATTCTTGTCTAGGTAGTTTGTTGGATTGACTGTTTTTCTTGTATTTTTACTTGCTTTGTTTTCATTGTATGCTAGTTTAATTAGTTAAATATCCAAATCAAGATTTATTTTTTCGGTTGGTCATTTACAAAGATTTATTGCTAGAAAGTTTTCGTGTCCATGGATTGATACTCGGTTCTTTCCGACACTTTATTACGAACGATAGGTACACTTGCCTTTCGTGTGTGGTTTAGTTGTAGTTGAAAACCTATTTTAAAACCCGATTTGTGTGGAACTTTTACTTATATTTTTATATATATATTCACACACGTCACTTACGCTTGTTTAGAAGTTCATAACTTTTTTTTATCCTTTTTTACAGTTAAAACACGATTAAGCATGTAGCAAGCAGTATTCATAGCCTCGTTCCAGAATTGAACAGGAAGCTTAGAATCAGCCAGCATAATTCTTGCAGCTTCAATCAATGTTCTGTTCTTCCTTTTAGCCACCCCATTCTGCTGTGGTACATAAGGAGCACTATATTCTCGATGAAATCCTTTTTGGATACAAAAGAAGTCCAATACATTATTTTTAAACTCCGTACCATTATCACTTCGAATACGCCTCTCTTTCAATTTGTATAGTGACTCGATCTTGGTGATTAGGTTTTGAACCAGAATGGGTTTTTGATCTTTCGAATTCGTAAATAAAACCCAAGAATATCTTGAATAGTCATCAGTGACAACTAGACAGTACCAATCACCAGCAATACTCGCACGATTCATAGGACCGAATAAATCCATATGAAGTCGTTCTAGTGGAGTATCAATGGTATTGGTTAATTTAGATGAATGCGACTTCTTCTTCTGTTTGCTCTTTTTACAAGAAACACAGTAACCGGTTAACTTAAAATGTTTCAAGAAAACACCATCAACTAGATCATTTGCCATTAAATAAATCATTTTCCTCACAGGAATATGACCCATCTTTCTGTGCCACAGAATCATGTCTTTTTCATTTGCCTTAGAAACAAAACACGTTTTGACAGAAGTAAGTACCTTAGAAGTCATGTTTAACACATAAATATCATTCGATCAAGGAGATCGCATAACTACCAAATCCTCAGGAATGATGTATCCTGGTTTCAGTATTATACACTCCTTATCATTAAATACATTTGTGTATATTTTATCACAAATTTGTGACACACTCAACAAATTATAATCTTCCTTGTCACAATAATTAACTTTCTCAAATGTGTTACTCCCATTGCCATGTTACACTTAAGATCCATAAGTTCCAAATCAGCGAGATCAATTTGATCATAATCTTCATCGGTTAACTCACTCGTGGCATCTTGCTACCCACCAGATTCTCATACGATATCATAAAAGCACACATAAACGAGAAATTCTGTTCAACTTCTTTCATGTTCACGTTTGGTGGTGGAGTGAAGTTGTTCATAGAGGAAGACCCACCAGATTTATCAGTGTGTCCAGATTCCATAAAGCATACGTTTGGATCACTGTAAGTTGATGATCCCACATTTGCATTTTGAGTGAGAAATGCAGTAATCGGAGCTGTAGTGCTGCTTAGAGGCATACTTCCTCCATAGAAATATGGATCTTGAATTTCTTTTGACGACTTCTGACACTTCAAATCATATTCTCTAGCTTCTACTTTCTACATGAATTCTGAAGTAGTCAGGTCTTCATTTTTGAAATAATTGTTTTCTTTCAAAACCGTTAGAAATGTTGAATAGGAACTTGGTATAGCATTCTTCACTGTGTCAATTTTATCAGGTTCAGTGGGCTCCATCTTCAATTTGAACATTTCAGAAATCAAATGGTTAAAACGAGTAAGCATCTCTTCAAGAGTCTCACCTTTTAATAAATTAAAGTTTCGAAATTGAAACTTCAACATCACTTTCTTGCTTTCTTCTGGGTTTCCCATGCTTCTCATCTTAATATGTTGGAACAATGAAGCACATATATTGATACTTCCAACTTTATGAAATATGTTATCAGGTAAAGCCATTGTCATAGTTGAGTATGCTTTGGTCTTAATCTCTAACGTTTTCTTTTCCTCTTGCGAGTATTGAGAAAATGCTTTTGGAGTAAAACCCGTTGTTTCATTACCAAGCATCGGAATAGTATAAACTTCATCAAGACAATGAGAATAGTCAAGATGAACAGAACCAAGATGTGCACGAAAACGTGGTTCCCATTTGGCAAAATCACTGAATTTCATCAGTCTTGTACATTTCGAATGAGATCCAATTTTCGCATCGAGGTGTAACATTTTTTGCATAAATACATTTTGAGCTGCCAATGCATAAACACCAGCCATGGTAGTTAAAAGTTTAAATTTAACAACAATCTAAACTTGAGGGTTAAAAGTGAAAATTCTGTCACGAATCAGGAACAATAACCTTGACGAATTGAGTGAAATATGGTTAACGAATTGAGAATAGTAACTTAACGAATCAGATGAGGCGTGGATAACGAATTGGGAATGGTAGTTTGACGAACTAGTAACGAATTAGATTACAACGAATCAGTAACGAATCAAAGACACGTCACTAACGAATTTCTAACGAATCAATATAACGTCTTAATAACGAATTGTTGATGAATTGAGATAACGAATCAAGAACGAATAAGTAACGAATCACTAAACGAATCAATAGACGAATTGATAACGAATTAGTGATGAAAGTGTAATGAATAAGGAAGCACGAATTGGGAATAGTAAGCACGAATCAGCTACAGTTGCTAACGAACAAGGTTGTTAGTCAGTTGTAAAAAACTCGCCACATGGCACGAATCAGTTAAGAAATAATACCGAATCAGACACGTGGTTAACGAAGTGAGTATAACGAATTTACATCATATTCAAATCTTCAAACAGATCTTCAAATCTTCAAGGTAAATTTCAGAAATCTAGAAATTCCCAGATTCAAGATCAACCAAAAACCCAAACCAAAATCCGTAATACTACCTCAATACACTACCAAATTATCCAAATTGAAGCTGAAACTACTCGTAAACCACTCACGAACCCAAATATATCTATCCCGTATCCGTTAATCGATCAACCAAACCTTAATTACCAAAATTCATTCCCTTGTTCTATACACTTACAGATCCAGTCCAAACTCAATCCAATTAACCTCAATTTCCAATCCAACTTCTCACACACGTTCCTCGAACTTTACCAAACACAATACGAACCAAACTCAATCCGTAATCAACACTATCAACTGTTAATTCAATCAAATTTAATGAAAACTTAATAAAACCGAAAAGTAATCAAATAAACTTCAAAAACTGATCCAATAACACTTAATTAAGAGAAATCTAATACCTATATGCTCTGATACCACTTGTAAATACATAATGTTCGTACAGATCTGATCAATATTGATTATCGGATTAGATCTATACCTTAGGATCTAGTTTATGATATGCTTATAATTAGTAATATATATGTATTAGTAATTGTAATATGTGTACTAGTAATACTTTAAAGAAGAATTGAGTGAGAGAGAATTCCGGCAGAGGTTTGATATAACTAACTCTAAACTTAAATTATAAGGGTATGAACACCCTTTAAATAGACGATGGAGACCAATTCGTTACACAACTCGTAACCAATTGGCTCCAGTTCGTTAACTTACATGACACAAAAGGAAAGCATAACGAATCAGTGATTCGTTATGCCCCCATTCGTCAACATTCCATAACGATTGGGAACTTACATAACGAACTACAGTCCATTCGTTAAACATCCTTAACGAATGGGCTTTACACATAACGAACTAGCTAATTCGTTAAACATCTTTAACGAATTAGCCTTTACATTAAAGAACTAACTTAAATTCCATAAATACCCTTAACATTAAAATATAATAAATTACAAACGATAATTTACAAAGACTCGAGACGAAAAAACCGTACACTAACACTTGCTCAGAAACCGGTTAAACCATCCTTGAGCTCCTTCAACGTTGCGCAGTGACCCACTGTTCTTCTAAAGTAGTTCATGTCATGCTCGGACAGAGTATGCATATCCTTGAAATGCATGTAAGTCAGATCCCCGTTTGCTCGTCGAATGGCCCAACTTTCACTGATGGGGTGCCATTTACAGTAGACGATAGGAGAATTTTCCAGGTAAGGATAGATTCGGTCACGAACGCTTGCTCAGTTGCTGATTGTGTAGAACTTGTTATTTCGTCGTCTCGGAGCTTGAGACGATTCAGTAGCAACAACAGTAGCCTGAGCAGGATGAGCCACAGCGGTATCATCGTGAACCGGAGTATCCGGGTTCAGAGAGTAGTTGATACCGTCATCATCATCTTTATTTTCCACGTCTTCTTGAATTGGAGACTCGCTATCTGCAACATTATCAACGTTAAAAACAGAGATCTCAACCTCTAACGCAGCATCCACGTCTCTAACTTTTTTGGCTGGATCTTCACATAACATCAATTGGTGAGTCCTCCTGTTGTTGACTTGTTCTATTTCGCCCACTAACTCCACCATCACCACCTTCACCACCACCATCATTACCGCCTTCAACACGCGGTTCATCATAACTATCATGAGGATCGTCATCCTCATCATTGTCATCAACAATCTCAACATTGGCTTCATCATCATCATCATCATCATCATCTAAGTCATCATCATCAGTTGCATCACCGTCATCATCATCACCTTTAACAAAATTTTCTCCAACAGCGGGAGCAACTATTTGTGCGACTGAAGTAGCCACAACAACTGCAGTGGTGACAACACCAACTTGAATGGTACTTGCAGTAGTAGTAACAACAGCTGCCATGCTCACAACAGTTCCAACAATCGTGACTGGTTCATCACCAACACGGCTACCACTAGCACCCCTTCTCGTGGATCCAACCGCAATACCATCTAGACCACTATTCTCTCCAATACGTATAGCATCAGCAACGAGATTAGCAAAACCAGACCGCTTCTTCTTGCCCTGCTCCGTCCCTTGCTCTCTAACTTGTACCCATCTTCAAAAGGTCTCCATCAACCAATTTCTCAGATCCTCAACATCATCATCGGTCATTCGCATGACCTCTGTGGCTACAAGATAGTGATTCACAAGACCTTCATTGATTAGGTCTCGATCGTTGTTGAGGTTTCTTTGCTCTTCGATCTCTCTTTCCAGCCGTTGAATCATTGATCTGAGCTCGGAATTTTCACCAATTAAGGTGCCCACATTACGTGATGAAGTGGAGTCACGTTCTAACAATCGAACACGGGAATCAAGATTCTCATATTCAATTATAGTGATGACCAATTCCTCATGGTGATTATGGAAAACATGAATAATATGATAAACCTATAAATATATGTGTACCTGTTATAACATGGAAAGTAATAACCGCATCTGAGACGGATGTAGACGACATAGTTGTCAGCTTGATCCAGTTCCCCTTTAGGATGTATAGTTAAGGATGGTGTTAGGGTTCTTGAGAGGAATCCGGTTTAGGAGAGAGGAGACACACAAAATTGTATGTGTATGAGATTAGGTTATGATGTTAATATTTATCTCTCTTTATATACACCCAAGGGGAAACCCTTTATTAGTTAATTAAAGGTAATATGGCCCATCAACAATTACCAAACTGATATATATTAAGGTATAATTAAAATTTTGAACTAATATTATATAAATGATAATGATGGCTATATATATATATACACTTAAACATGACTCTATCCACAATTGACTCTAGCTCCCTCTTAAGATTTTGAGCAAAGTTTGAGGAAGAAGATAGATCAGTTTTATGGTGAGAAACTCTTGACTGAAGCCTAACAACTTCATCATAATATTCAACGTTGAGCAAAGATTCCTGAGTCACCAACTGTTTCTGATTGTTTACTCGGTTCTGCAGATTATCAATCCAAAGCCTCTGACTCTTTATCAGGGCTCTACAACCTCCATGCTGTGCTCCAGTTAAGCAACCCGAGCAACCAACTCATCCCTCTCTTTCACAACCCTTTTGTTCATAGCCTGATGATCCTTGATGAACTTGATAAACATATGTTCCTGTTTTATCGTCTTCTCGTTTGACTCCTCCAAAGCTTGGATCCTATCACGGAGAGGATCCTGGAACACCGGAGATCTCCTTGACTTTCCACTTGATAAGGGAATGGCAGGTATAATTGGGCTATTGATAGTTGAGGGAGATGGAATGGAAAATATTGGTTGAATGGTTGTTTAGGTTGGCATGGTAATGGTTTGGGTAGGTAAGGAAGTGCTTATGGTTATGGGTAGGCTAATTGGTTGAGGTGAGGTTTGGATGGCTTGTGTGGTGGTTTGGGTTAGAGTTGATGATGTGAAGGTGGAGGTTTAGAAGGTTGTAGCTTTCATCGGGGATGCGAATTGGTAAATTGGTGAGCTACGGGTTGAGGAAGTCCTAGGTGGTGTAAAGGTTTGATGTGTAGGCTCGGTTTCAGTTTGGGTGGTGGATATGGTTAAGTTTTTAAAGATGGATGGCATTGGTTTGTATAAACTTGAGGGTGAGGTCTCGGGAGGAGTGATTAGTTCGTTTAAAAGTGTCCTAGAGGTGGTGGATTTAGCTTTGATATTTGCTTAGGTTTTGGTCTTGGGTTTAGGTTTGGACAGATGAATTTATTTAGCCTTAAGAGTTTCTAATGTGCGGGATAAGGTGGTTGGTGAGATCAGCTTGTGTAGTGGTTGGCGGTTGTGTCACAGTAGAAACCGAAAGAAAGATTACCTTGACAAAAGTTGACATCTTGGAAGGTCCGGACTTCTTGGAGCTCATAGTCTTATTCAAACATTTCAGAGGACGTTCAGGTTCCCTCCTCCTCTTTAGCTTGTCAGGATGAACCACCGGTTGAAGGCTTGCTGACAGCCTTCCTTTTCTTGTCATGCAGCTTTTTTGTTCGTTGCTCACCCTCTGCATCGGTTTTAGTATCTGTGGCCTTACTATCAGGCACATCATCATCACTCTGACCATCATCATCTCCATCATCTCCACTATCTCCAACTCATTCTTCCTCTTTAGTCTCTTCACTAGCAGGTTCGGCCTCAACAAACAAACCGAACTTAGTACCTGGTTCTTGTCCTTGGTACTTATACCCGTGTCTCCCAACAAGCTCCTAGATAGACTTGAATACCATTTGTTTCACCATTTTCACAAGATGAGGGTCAGATAGTGGTAACACGTTTCCTTCATCATCAACATTTTATAGATAGACCGTTCTTGTAATGTTCTTCAATAGATCATCCAAAGTCAGTTGAACAAAGCAAGGATACATCCTCCATGTGTTTTTCAAGATCACATTTGATTGCATGCACAGGAAGAACCACCAGGAGAAGTTAACCCGCACCTTGTTTTTCAAGCAGGCCATCACCCCGACCCACTCAGTTTTAATTTTTCAAAAAAACCCTTCTGCTCAAATAACAATGAGCCACAACATGGAAAAGAAACTTCCAATAAGCCGACACGGGTCTTTTCTCAAAGGTGCTCCACACCACATCATACCCGATGTCTTTCACATATTTCTCCCAAGATTTCTTCTCAATGCATTCAGAAGAATGATGTTGGGCATCCTTGATATTTAGGGCTCTTCGAATAACGTCCTCGGTGATGGTCAATTTCTGCTTGGCCACCTCAGTGTTTATTGTATCACCCTTCTTCACAGTCTTGGCATTTATCCAAAATTCCTCCACCGAACAGCCGTGTATCTCCGGGTTAGCTGAGATAGCGTGCATCAAAAGACATTCTCGTAGCCCCTTGATCATGAAGGTGAACACCTTGTGCTTCTTCTTCCTTGGAATATCCAAGGGACAAAATATGTTGTGTTGCTACATGATAACATAAGACAAATATTAGAATTGATCATTGAGTGAAGACAAACAAATATATATATATGCACACACACACATAAACTTTTAAAGAAAACATATTAATTAAGTAAACACAATTAAAATAACTAACCATAGTAAGACACAAAAGAAATTTAGAATTTGAAAAAAAAGATAAAAACAAATTTTAAAGATGGTTTTGAAAAATGCCAAGTACATATGAATAGTATCGAGTTTTGTTCAAAAGATTCGGGTTGGATATAATTTAAAGAATAAGATCAAACTATAAACCAATTGAATCGAACATAAAACGAATAGAATCAAGTCTAAAATCAATCGATCGAGTCTAATTTCAATCTAATCGAGTCTGGAGATTTGATTCAGTTGAAATTAAGTTTAATTATATTGATATTTTAGATATTCGATTGGATTTGAGTTATATTCATTTCGAATCCCTTTTAGTATGTTAAATTTATGTTTTTGAAAACTGTCAACGAATTGAGTTTTAAACGAATCTAATCGAGTGTCAATCGAATTGAGTCTGGAACTCGACTCGAATGGTTTGGAATTCTATTTGATTGGAATCAAAATTCTATTTGAATGGTTTTGATATAGCTTCGATTTGTTTCCTTTTGCCTTAGAGAAATCTTTGAGTGACCATATTAGATTCGAATCGAAATTGAATTAAATTCGAATGGTTTATGAATTCAATTCAAATCAAATCAAAATTGAATCAAATATAATACTTAGTCCAAATCTTCTATCTCCTTCTCATTTGGGTCCATATGACCCCAATATAGGTTTCTGGGCAGTTCCTTTACACATAAAAATACTTTACAAAGGTCAATTAAACCTAAATAGGTCCGAAAGTGACCTAAAATCTACAAACGGTACAAGTTCAAAAAAAACTCAATTAAATCAACCCATATGTTCCTTATGACTGTGATGATAAGATTACAACATCAACATTAGCAAATAACAACATACAAAACCCTTTTGTTCATGAACAGTTTCGACGGGAAATATCAAAGAACGCGGTTAAAATCAAACACGATTTCAACCAGGGAAGATAGATTACCATTGGTGAAGGGTCCATGCTTGATGATTATCAAGTGTTTATTAACAAGAAATGAGTAGATTCGATTAAAAACTAGGGTTTCAAGGTTGAAAAGGCAGTGAAGAAGATAAGGTAGAGAGATAAAGTGTTGCGAGTGTTTGTATGTAAAATATTTTGTTTCTTAATCATGAAAATGATGTTTTAACTATATTCCTTGTATATTAAATGTTACGTTTCTTAATCATGATGAAACTATATTTTGACTATATCCTCATGTATGAAAAATTCTGTGTTTCTTAATTGTAAAGAAACATTACTATAATCATTTGTATGTGTTGGTACATGTGTGTCAGTAGTTCATAGTCTAGCATTTGTAATCGAGTCTGTAATGCAATTATGTTTTGATTATGTTTATTTGTGTAATACGCGAAGTTGTCAACAAGTTCGCTATGGCGAACTTGTTGAATCAGCGAAGTTATTGACAACTTCGCCTGTGGCGAAGTTGTCGTATATATAAACTGTTCAGCGGAACAGTTTATGTGTTGGTCGTTTAGGGTTTTGTTTCAGTTATTCAGTAACCGAGTTACGTGTCATAGTCTGTAACAGTGACCTCGGGTCACGTGTTTATTATCAATATAACGTGGTTGGTTTATTGCTTGTGTGTTCGATCTCTACATACTCTACACTCGTATCTACCTACGCAGGGATTCCGCACCTGCGTTGTTAGCGACATCCCGTGTACGATCCATCCAGGAACCTACAATTGGAGAAGACGTGTAGGGGAGATGAGTTGAGGACGAAACGAAGAGAAGATCATGACGATGATCCCAATGCACCAGAAGGTGCAGGTGGTGAGCTGCCAAGAACCTCTCAGGCTCTTGGGGCTTCCACAGCTGAGGGGGAGTCTACAAATGCAGCTGGTGACGACGTGGTAGCGGTTGATGATGATGCTGATGTTGAAGATGTTATCGACGCATTGAAAGAGTTGGATGAGGAGGATGATGAGTTTATGATTGAAGATGATGTGTTGCCAGTTGATGAGATCGAGAGGATTGGAGAGCAGATTACGGTTGAAAACGTGTTGGAGGAAGGTGAGATTGTTGATGACTCCGTGGAACATGAGATTCCGGAGGTTGAGAGACCAGAGATGGGTGATGAGAATGTGGAGGAAGATGCTGAGTGGGAGGAACAACCGAAATGGAAGGAGGGTTGTGCCCACTGGTTCGTAAAGACGAAGAAGCCGGCGGTCCCTAAGATGTTCAGAAAAAGTTACAATATTAAGGGATACGCGGAAGCCAAGAAAGGTATTATCTGCTGGTTATACGACGAGCAGCTGCGGCTCTTCGTGATCAAGAGATACGATGGCATTCAGTACTTCCAGAGAAAGTTAAGATCTCTAAACACACTGCCAGAATGTGAAGTAAAAGATTTAGCCAGATTGGGATTGGTAAACAGAAGTGAAGACAACATGGCTAGAATCATTGCGAAGATCGTGTGGAAAAAGTGCGTTAAAGAGAAAAAGTTTGAGCTACTGAAACCACAAAAAGGGAAACTTGTCGAAGACAAGGATAGAGGTCTGAGAGTTGATGGAAAACCTTGGATGGTTATGAAATACAAACCGATCCGGTGCCTTAAAGAAGTACCGATGAAGTTCATGCCCAAGGACGTGCTCAAAGATCTAAAATGGTGGTACGTGGATTGTGAGACAGCTGAGGCGGTAATGGAAGATGAGGATGAACAAGAAGTACTTCGGGTTTACGACCCGATGCATCTTGTTAATCTATCGCAGGCTGATCTGAAAGTGCTCAACGAGAAGAAGATCTTCTACATTCCTGCTTGGAAGGATCAAGCTAGGAAATATCAACGGGTGGTGTCGGTATGTGTTAGAGAAGGAGCGCACGCGTAGAGATGCAAGATTACAAGACTCAGGATTTGAAGATCAAGATATGAAGCTACTGCCAAGGGGGAGTCTGTTGGTACATGTGTGTCAGTAGTTCATAGTCTAGCATTTGTAATCGAGTCTGTAATGTAATTATGTTTTGATTATGTTTATTTGTGTAATACGCGAAGTTGTCAACAAGTTCGCTATGGCGAACTTGTTGAATCAGCGAAGTTATTGACAACTTCGCCTGTGGCGAAGTTGTCGTATATATAAACTGTTCAGCGGAACAGTTTATGTGTTGGTCGTTTAGGGTTTTGTTTCAGTTATTCAGTAACCGAGTTACGTGTCATAGTCTGTAACAGTGACCTCGGGTCACGTGTTTATTATCAATATAACGTGGTTGGTTTATTGCTTGTGTGTTCGATCTCTACATACTCTACACTCGTATCTACCTACGCAGGGATTCCGCACCTGCGTTGTTAGCGACATCCCGTGTACGATCCGTCCAGGAACCTACAGTATGTTTAAAGCTTATATAAACATAATTATGATCAAGGTTTGGGCAATACCCTTAACTATGGTCTAAGCCATATAATATAATAATAAATAATGAATTAGGCAAAACTCCTACCTTATGCGGGTATTCAGAGTTTATATATGTCTAAGCTTATACGAGCAACACTTCTACTCAACGTCGCGTACTGGGATTAAACTGTCGGAACCTCGGAGCTTGGTACGCACTACGATACTCGGCATAAAAACGAGACTAAGTGTTTGTGAATGAGTGTGTTTTAGTGTGTGGGGAATGAGATGTCGTGAACCCTTATTTATAAGCTGATTTTGCAACCCATGTCTTGGTCCTACTACCATTTTCCAAAAATACTAAGGCGGCTCTCAAGCGACTCGCGGCGATGCAAGCGTGCTAAGTGCAAAGTGCGCCAGATTGCGCCCATCGCCCATGCCCGTGCCCATGTGCGTCGGGTGCTTCGCACCATCCGCTAGGATCACTTGGTGCATGCTAGGCATCAAAGAATATTACTATGGAAACTCTACTCCTTATAAAGAGTTTCCAAAATTTTCTTACTTTTCATATGGGATGGATTTTATCTTCCTTATTTATAACCATATGGAATGCTTCCAATTTCTTTCATCTTTTCATGTGAGATGGATTCTCTTTTTCCCATTTCCTTAATATGGGATGAACTTTCTTGTGAAATATTTTTATTTCCTTATTTTCTTATTTATTTTTTTTTCATTACTTGTCTTGAGAATATTTTTGATCCTTCAACTTTACTAAGTTGTCAAATTTGGATCAAAATTTTGGGGATGTTACATCCTCCCAACCTTGGAATGAATCTTGTCCTGGAGATTCGTTGTGATTGATTTCTTGCTTATCGATTTATGATCAGATTCTATCTTAATCTGTTTCTCAAGCTTAACTCGAACTATTTGAATGATTGCAACTCCTGATTTGTTGTTAACTCACATCTTTGGATGATGTATTCTGTCAATTGTCCATATTATTATAAGTAATTTTAAATTTCTAAGCATAGTGGCCAGTTGTAGTAAACTATTTACCTTACCTTTTGTATTCTAAACATTTACTGTTGTTAACTAGATATCTTGAATTCAGTCTTTCAATCATTTTATTCATCTTGATAACTTTCAATATATCCATACTTGTATCATGTAATCCTTTGCTTCATGATCTTGACGGATTTATTTCGTTTATGTTCAACAATTATTCCTTTGAACTTTCGAAGTTTAGATAACTGATTTTCTTTTAGAAGACATGCTTTTATGTCTAATTTAATTCATCGTTCTCTTTTCTTTCTATAGATGATGAACAATGTATGGTCTCTTATATTTTGAAATTTTTTTGAACTTTAACTATCTCTTTTCTTATAAGCATTCTTGTGTAAAGACATGATCTGTATGCAAATATCTTTCTTTATATTTGTTGAGGATTGCCTACCCTTTTTGTCATTACAAAACTTATCATTTAGACACGAGTTAACAAGTGGATTACAAGAGTTAACAAATTATTTCTTATGCCTTTGAGTCTTGGACATTTCTTAGATATACTCTTGTTTGTTTCTATTCCTGATTGCCAGATGCTCCTTGTGTTTCCCCCTTCCTATAGTTGTTGATCCTTTTATTGCGTATTGTGTCTTTTGAACACTTCCTTTTAAAATGTTCTTTTTCTCCACATTTGAAGCATGCAACTGCTTTCCTTCTACAGTCCTCTTCTGAATGACCAGTTCTGTTATAGAAGGTTCATGTGACTGTTGTATTGCTCTTGTTTTGCTTTCGACATTTTCCATGATGTCGTTTACCACAGTTCTAACAAATTGGTCTTTTGTATTTAAATTTTTTCTCCTTGTTGACCTTCTTCATTTGTTTGACTATTGCATTTTCTTTTTCTTTTTCACATTATTTTTCTCTTTAACCTCTGTATTTTTTACCATACTGTTGATCAAATATCTGGACAATTCCATGGTCGAGGAGGTTGTTTGTGGAATATGGGTTCTTACTATATCTCTTATCTCTTTGGGTAGCCCATATATATATTGAATAACTTTGTTGTATTTGAGTCGTCTAGACGCGGATTTGATTGGCAATATTCAATGAACTTAGTATTGTATTCAGTGAGATTTGTGACATCCATCTTGTGGTTTAGAAACTATGTTTGAATATGATTGATTTCATGCACGTGGAAAACTTTTGTAGTACGATTTCTTCAAATGCTTCCCATTTCATTTGATACAAGGTTTCTCTGCCCTTTCTCATGATTAGAGTGTTCCACCATTCAAGAGCTTCACCTTTGAATTTGAGAGATGCGTACTGAATCTTTTGAATCTCAGTACATTGACTAATGATGAAGATGGAATCGATCTCCTCAAACCATTGTAAAGTTGGTATAACACCTTGGTTGCCATAAAATTCTTTTGGTTAATAGGTTTTGATGTCCTTAACACTACAACCTTGAGTTATTAAATGGTTCTTGAAGTTCTTGCTATTCGTGTTGGTACTATGAAAGTTTTCATTATGATGAGAAATGATTTCTAAAAACCTTATTTGAATGTTTAATTTTGTATATCTCTCCATTCATTGTATTGATAAGAGGGATCATTGCATCATGAATCCTCTCTTGCATTTTGACTAAATATTGTTTAGCAATTTCATGGTCATGTTGTGTCATGTTCTTGTTGCTTCTTTGATTGGAAACTTCATCATTATTGCTTGAATGTTTAGGTTCGATATTCTGTAACTGGAATAACATCAGTATGAAAGAAACTTATATACTGATAATAAACTGCGTGACATGTGAACTTAACGCTACAAGAACAAGAAATCTCTTGATTATGAAACGTTTAATAAATTTGTCGTATTCTTAAGGGAATTTCTTTCTAACTTTGCTTCTTCTTTTTCTCTGACCTCAACTAACTTTTCCTTGAGGTTATTCGTCTTGTGTTGGGCACAATCCATATCCGGATCGTCTTTTGATCCGACTATAGACCTTTAGTCTGGTTCTAATAGCTTTAAACCTTGATTGATCATTTGTTTGAATAAAATATTTAGACCTGTAGTCTTCCCGTTTATTTACCAATCATATGCTGAGTTTCTTCTTCATGAAGGAACATCTATAATATGTTTCTTTTTCAAGAAGAAACATTCATTGACTTATACCTTTGTATGTAAAATCTTATCTTTCTAAATCATGAAGAAACAATGTTTTAACTATATTCCTTGTATATAAAATGTTGCGTTTCTTATTAGTGATGAAATTATATTTTAACTATATCCTCATGTATGAAAAAGTATATGTTTCTTAATTGAAAAGAAACATTTCTATAATCCTTTGTATGTTTAAAGCTTTTATAAACAAATTATGATCAAGGTTTGGGCTATACCCCTGACTATGGTCTAAGCCATATAATATAATAATAAAATAATGACTTGGGAAAATCTCCTACCTTACGCGGGTATTCAGAGTTTATATATGTCTAAGTTGGAACGAACAGTACTTCTACTCTACGTCGCGTGCTGGGGCTTAAATTGTCGTAACCCTCAAAGCTTGGCGCACACTACGATACTTGGCACGCTAAACGTGACTAAGTTGATTTTGCAACCCATCGCGATACGCGATGGGTCTTGGTAGTCCCGTCGTGTATCGTGACGCCATATAATTTTTGCTTCCATGCCACATGCTGACACGTGTTGCCAAGTCATCATGGTACATCGCGTATCAAATTGACCTTTGTTCCGGGCTCATCGCGTAGCCCGATGGGTTCCTGAATTCAAATTTTCACTTTTGATCCATTGTCTTTGGTAACTTGTCATGTCTTGGTCTTACTACCATTTTCTAAAAATACTAAGGCGGCTCTCGGTGATGCGAGTGTGCGAAGTGCAAAGTTCGCCACAATGGGCTTATCTCCCTTCGCCCGTGCCCGTGTCCATGCGCGTCGGGTGCCTCGCACCCTCCGCTAGGAACACTGGGTGCATGCTAGGAATAAATTAATATTTCTATGGAAACTCAATTCCATATGAAGTTCCAAAATCACATTACTTTTCATATGGGATAGATTTTATCTTTCTTATTTATACCCATGTAGAATGCTTCCACTTTCTTTCATCTTTCCATATGGGATGGATTCTCTTTTTCCCATTTCCTTAATATGGGGTGAACTTCCTTATGAAATATTTTTATTTCCTTATTTTCTTTTTATTTTCTTATCTAAATTTTTCCCATTACTTGTATTGAGAATATTTTTGATCCTTCAACTTACTAAGTTGTCAAATTTGGATCAAAATTTTGGGGGATGTTACATGCTCCCAATCAGCCCCATCTCAAAGGTTGTGTCATATAGGCGCCTGGTGTGACACCCGGCTAAAAATTAGCCTAAACTGCGACTAATATAATTGTGTTTACGTAAATAAAACAATATAACAGATAAGTGATATTATTTTAGTCCAACAACTCCAAAAATATTTGAGATATATTTAATAATGTTTGAAAAAGTCTAGTTTTATCGCGTAGCAAATAGTGCGCAACATGACCGCGGGTGAAAACTTAGAAACGGAAAAATTCCCAAACATGTCTAAATGGCCTCGAAAAATTAAAATACATATTAAAGTAGTCGAGACAATATATAAATTTAATTTTAGAAGGCTCGAATCGCAAAAATTGTAAAATAAATAACCGAGTGTCGGTGGACGACCAGGTAAGGACCCAACGTCAACAATTTCCAAAAATTAGTGTCTTAGGCTTGTATTATCAAGAATCCAATTCCATTCAAAGTCTGACAAAAATTATTAGAAACAGGATTCGTTTGATTAGCTAAAGTTCGTTAGACGTTAAAACGGAAAATTAATATTATTGTTTAAATAACCATTAACCAACCCAACCCAACCCAAAACCATCCCACCCCTTGTTTCTCAAAACTAATGGCCAACCCACCACACATGTCACTTGTAATGATTACCATAATCATTACCATAACACTTGGGAGGCTTCATTTGTTGACAACACGCCCATCCAATGATTACACCTTCTAGAATGTTGGTGTGTTGTAAGTAAACAAGCCCATCCACATTTCACTATAACCAACCACTCATCACTCTAACTTATCTCTCCTTCTCTCTATAAAACACACGACACAAACACACACATAAACACACTCAAAATTCAAATATTAAACACACACATACATATTCATAATGAAGATCCATGGAAAATTAATCAAGAACAAGAAAAATCAAACAAGCTAGGAAGAAGATTAGGAAGGAAAAACGTCACAATCACACCCACTACACTCTCAATCTTAATTTAAATCTTCAAGAACAGAAGTAAGTTTTGTTTATGAGTTAATTTCTTGGGTTAACTATGTTAAATTAGGTGTTCTTGAGTTGAGATTGAGCTTGAAAGTTTGAAATTATAGATGTGGTATGTGTGTATGTATGAACCGTAGGTATGTATGTATGTGTTGGTGGAAGGATAAACCCACTTACATATGCGTACATTCATCTTAAAGATCACACATTGATTGCTAAGCTTGATTATAAGTGTTGTTGAATCTCTTGATTGTTTGTTATAAACTTGAATGAACTTGATGTTAGGGTTTGTTGTTAGAATGGAATTAGAATAATTATTGATCTGTAGTTTGATAATATGGACATGGATTATTGGGAAATTGTTGTTGGAGATAAACAAAACAAGAGTTTGTTCATAAGTGATAAATTGGGGATTTTTAGGTTTTGGATTAATTAGGGAATTTTGAATGGATTATTGAATCAAGGAATGATATGGAACAAAAAAAATGAAAATGAATTAGGATATATGCTAGTAAACACATGGAACTATTAATTGATACTTGAAGATTTACAAAAATTGTTAAAGTTGCTAATTAAGGAAACTTTATTTAATGAAAAGTTGAATTTTTGATTTTGATATGGATACTTGCATGAATGTTTTTGATATGTGATGAATTGCATACTTAAATTAAGATATGACGCATGACTAAAAAGATGGACTAGCTAACACATTGATGGAACTAGCAAACAACTTACTTAATAAGGAAACTTTGTTGAATGATAAATTAAAAGAACAAAATTGGATAGAACACTTAGGATGCATGAAACCCTATCAAACTAATTGAATGAATTAAACTTAGAATTGTACTTAATCAAAGTGGAAAGATTGAATTGGATAGAATTATCAAAAATTAAAAGTTACTATAATATGAAACTTTGCTAGTTAAACACTTAGGAAATTCATAATTTGATTAGTTAATGAATTACTTGAACTAATACGTAAATGACATGATGATTTGAACCTGGATATTTAGTAATTAATATGATATTTGTTCATATAAAAATAAAAAACTTGATTAGTAACATTATTAATAAACTTCGAATATGAACTAACTTAAAAATTGGGTTAAACGTGTCTTGTGAAATGATTTGATCAAAACTACAATTTATGGGGAATTATGTGTCATTATATGTGTGGTTAGTTCATAAGATGATTAGTGTAGACTTATTCAACTTATTTGACTTGTCGGTAACGTAAACATTTGAAAAATCGGCTTTTTAAACAAAACCGACACAACTCTTATGGACTGTTTTATAACATCCCCTAAAATTGTAAAATACTCATATATAACATAAATTAATATATGAGAAGAGGACAAGATAACAAAACTTAGTCCTAAATTGTTCGTGTCCCGAAAACCGACACGAAAACGTTAAAAAGTTGCTATTTTTAGAAAATATTAACGAAAAATAAAAATCACATATTTGGTAAAGTAACTTCTAAAACTCGAATAATATGTATGTAACAAGTATCTTTAAAGATTTAAAAATGGCGTTTTATACAAAAAGCCGAATGGTTCGTTTTTAAACGCAAAACCGAAGAAACCAACGAAACAGACAAAATCCATGAAAAATAATAAATTGATATTTTCTTTCCAGCAACTGAAACTTTAATATTTTATTATAATTGTATATTTTATTTGCTTATTAAATTATTTAGTTATTAAAACAATAGTTAACGAAAACCGAACTAGATGTATTCTTTAACTTAATAGGAACTTACTTGCTTATGTGCTTGTGTGGACATTAGACTAGGATTAATAAAAGACTCTTATAAGCAAAAACTCTAGCTAAGTTTTATTAACAAAACGTGTACTAATACAGGACACGCAGATTTTGGAACGAAAAGCTACAAACCGTGAGTTTCTCTATCGAACCCCCTCGTTTTTAACTGGAATTGTTTTAAATCGATATTTAATTGTGTTTTGGGGGAAAAGCATATTCTTCATTTCATATGGAACCCATTGATTTTGTAAAGACATTTTATTTTACAAATTTGTCAACCCGTGATGAGTCTAGTTGGCTAAATAGCGGATAACCCTAGAAAGGGGTACAGAAATATGGGTAGATCTATCGGGGTGATGCCCCCCACTTCCATCGCGTTGGGTTAGAAGTGGGCGTATTTTGAGTCTGGTATGTGTCAGGTTATCAACTATGATAGTCATACGTAATGTTGTATTCTTTGCTCGTCTACAACAACACGATTTGTTTAAAAAGTAAAATGCCTATTGTTTTGTGATGTTATGACGGTACATCATTGATTGGTGTTATAATGGTGGTAAGCCATTATACACGGGATATTTTGGATATAATTTGGGGTGTAGTGAAGATTACACACGAATTGATATCGGATATAATTACGGAAGTTCATTATATGGATGTTGTTTACGATTCGTATATATATATATATATATATATATATATATATATATATATAATATATATGGACTATTTTGTTATAAAGGGAAACTCACAAACACATCGTGTTGACCGTTATTTTAATATGCTTTTTGGATAATTAAATGAAGTATGAAAGCTTCACGAAGAGCTCGGGAAAATAGTGACGTGTGTTTAAATGAAAAATGTTAACTTTATGTTGAACTTGTAATTTTAATAAAAATCGTGTAATATGACATGTGTAATAACTCTGATGATTAAATAAAGTTCAACCTTCGTTTGAAATGTATACTTAAATATGATTAGCTGAAACGACGTCTGTCACCACCCGAAAGACTTGGTCGAGGTCTTACGCTGCTAAATTAAGATTTTCGGGGTGTGACACCCGGCCGGGCACATGTTTTTTTGTGGCACAATTTTTTTTTGAAAATTTCGAATGTTATATATACAAAATACCTGAACGCTTATAATCTCACTATTATTATAATACTCAAACACATTTTATACCCTCTTCTTTTAATTACCCAAAAACTTATATGCCCATTAAAAATTAAAAAGGGTCCATTAGTTTTAATTAATCAATAAATGTTAAATAAATAAAAACAAGAAACAAATAGGCGGGATAATAACAATGTCGACTTCGAACACCAACAGTAACTGAAGCATCTATAGAAAGGAGTTTTTCGAAATTACAGTTATTGAAATCTTATTTACGATCCGCAATGCCTAAAAAGACTTAGTGGGTTGGCGATGATAGCTTTAGAGAACGGAATATTATATGACATAAATTGCAAAGAGTTGATTAATCATTTTGCTATCAAGAATGTTATAAGAGCTTCACAAATCTTCGGTTAGCTATTAGTCAATTCAGTATGCCATAAACTCATTCTAACGTCATATTTTTTTGTTAATTGTTATTCTTATTGTCATAACTTTAATCGCTGTATAAATATTGTATTTACATTATTTAGTATATTAAGGTTTAAGGGGCATATATTTTTCAGCTCGACCGTGGCACGTGAATTCTCAGGGATGCCCTGCTCCCAAAATGCCTTATACCCGAAATCAGGAGTTAATTAACAAGCATCATTGATTCCTCATACATCGAGGCAACTCCTAGCCAACCAAACGACTCTTTAACTCTGAACCCAGCGGTTCATGTACAAGACTTGCCTTAGAGAATCATGCGGCTGAACTTGTGCTAGCTTCTGGTACTCTCCGCCATCAAGGCCTTCTTCGTTGACGTTGGAATGTAGAATGCTGGAAAACGGACGTAGAACAATACATGCGGACGAAGTGAGGCCGTGATGTAAGGCGTTGATGAGTGATCCGAGTTTGTAACCTTGATCTCTATGCCCATTCACCACAAAGACGCCGGTGCCATCCATACACGAGACAGAGAAGACATGTTGTGTTTAGGTGCTTGTTTATGTTAAGTTTTTTGTGTTTAAAATGAAGTGGGGAGATGAGTGAATGGTTATATAACTAAATATACAGGAAGCAAACAATGGCGAATCCAGACATTTAATTCAGTGGGGGAAAATAACCAATAAAACTAAACTGTGTGAAAATGTAAAAAAGGACTACATTATACGAACCATTTCCAAAAGAGAATATATAATATATTTACATATAAGATAATATTATCTAAGGTTTTTTTTAATCAATATACATTCATTAACTAATATGGAGTGAATGAGTGGACTTGTTTATCAATTAATTGGGCTGGGTTTGGTAGATATTTAAAGCATGGGGGCTTGAAAAATTACATAAGGGTGCCTATAATGTATTTTTTACCACAATAACACTAAAATATATAATATTAATACAATCTAGAAAAATTTGAGTGGAGGTCTCCCCCCCCCCCCCCCCCCCCTCGACATATGCTTCCGTCTGCCTATGGAAGCAAATTAGGTGCATGGTTCTTATGAAGAGGTTATTTGAGGTAGATGCATGAATATTACGGATGCCCATGAAGTCTACATACTCCCCATATGTCCTTCATGGTATGGGTATTGGAGCAAAGATCGAATAGACAAACATGAAACATAACCATCAAGACACGTGATTCCACGTGCATCAGTTTCGTCCTATATCGTCTCAAGTATGGCCGTGTCGATAATTATATATATACACTTCAGTTTTTATTTTTATTTTTAAATATATTAATAACTTGCATTTATATTGTTTTAGGCAAAGAAAGAAAGAAAGGTACGTGGCAATAACATCAACTTCCACGCGGTTGAAGGAAAATCATACACCATATTCGAATCGAGGTTTCATATGCACATGCACTAATTATATATTTTAGTAAGTACTTGGAAAGGCCAAAATGTTCCAAATAACGAGAAACCATTCAATACTGAAAACTATATATTAAAGTGTTCAATACGCACTAAGGTAAGTGATTATTTCAAGTTTCCAAATTTAAGTAATTACGAGAATCACAATTCTTTAATTCTATGTTGTAGCGTGGTCAAGAATCTAGCACTCAGCATTTGTGTTAAATGTACCAGCAATGTGTAATGTGTTGTTTCTAAGAACTTCAATAGGTGAGGCTATATTTAACAAAAAAAACATTATATATCCTTTAGTGGATCAACAATCATTTGCGCATCCAGCCAAATAGTACGTCGGCATATACACGAAGACTATATATGTGAATGGACTTGCACGGTGTGACTCCTTGAATGGTACGTCCCCTTAAGATACCAAAAGATACACTTGACTGCAACCATTGGCGATTAGTTAAAGTATGTAGGATGAGAAAGAAATTGGGAAACTATATTGACTACATAAGGGATCTCAGTGTGAGTATGTGTACGAATGATCTAATTCATTTTTCTTAGATCAGCACGAGAAAGCTTGCATTGAGAATCAGCACGTGTTCGGACCGTTTGCTTTTGACACCTTTGGCGCTCTCGGCCCTGACGCGGTTCAGTTCCTTAAGCGGGTTCAGCAGGTGGTCAGCAGTAACTCAGCCCATGCTAAAGGGAACGTTGTGTTTAGTAGGATAGGGTTTGCTATTCAGAAGGGGGTAGCGGCGCAGCTTGCTGCTCGTCTATCTGCCGTTAGTCTGTAGTTGTCCCGGTTTAAAAGTTACTTGTGTTTTGATTCGCTTAATAAATTAAAATATTTATATTTTTCTTAGTCTTATTTGCTTATCACATGTATATGTAAATTTGATGGAACTTGTTGATTATACACTATATATTTTGTTGTAAAAACTATAACTCAATTACTAACGAACTTGAAGATTGTCTAAAATGTCTCATAAGGTATAGCATATATACAAATGGTTTGTTGAAGCAACGTTACCATTTAATTTAAATGTTCCTTTTGTTTAAAATACTTATAAACTATATTCACCTGTGATATGTGAAATTGGTAACGATATATCAAACTCTCACTTGCCCTAACCGCGATTAGTGACATATTCCCGAAATCTTACAAAGGAAATATCATTTATTCAAATACCCTTTTGCTATTCAGATACCCTTTTATACATAGTTTCACTGTAACACACACCCTTTCTAAATCTCTTATAAGTGTCTAAATGGCAGTTCCCATTACAAAACTTCCTACAAATTGATGCCATTTTTCATTTAATATATTATGAATATTAAAAACTCAAATTCCCATTTATGTATATATAAATAAATAAATATATATATATATAGATAAAAGATCAAATACAATAATCCATAATCGTACATTACGTACGCGAGTTCCTACACTGTTGATTTCAAAATCACGCGATGGCAATATTGTAAATTTCATCAACTATGATCCACTGCTCCCATCGATTCCGTCCGCCTTCACTATCACCGTTCATCAATTCGTCACCGTCCAACGATTGTATTCTCCGTCGCGACCATCGACGTTACCGTCGTGAACATCATCTTCCTCCGTCACGAGTTGTTCACAGGTTAGTTTATCAAATTGATCAATTGAAATTGAAATTGATGAACTAATTGATCAATTAAACTTTGAAATTGATCCAATTAATCATCAATTTGAAGTTTTAGTTATCAATTTTGAGTTTGAGTTCTGGGTTTTAACATTGAACGTATTAATATTAACCTAAAACGTATAAACTTTTTGTACTGGACTTTTAAAGTTTAATTGATTTTTGTTCTGAACGTTTAAATAGAACGTATAATACGTTTAAACAGAATGTATAAAATTCTTGTATAGAATTTCTAAAGTTTTTTGTATAGAACTTCTAAACCTTTTGTTATAACTTCTAAAGTTTTGGTATAGAACATCTAAACTTAAACGTTTAAAGGTGTTCGTTTTGGTCAGAACGTTTAAATTTGTAGTTTTGATCAGAACGTATTAGTTAAACGTTTAAACTTTTTGTTCATTTTTTGTCAGAACGTTTAAATTTTTTCTTCATTTTGGGCTAAACTTTTTACTTTAGAAGTTCTAGACAAAAAATTTAGAAGTTCTTTACAAAAAGTTTAGAAGTTCTGTACAAAAAGTCCAGAACGTTTAAAGTTTTTGTGCAGAACGTTTAAACATGAACCCTAATCATAGCTCAATTAAGTGTAATATTATGTAATTTCATAATCGATTGATGATTCTAAAGCCTCCTACACATCAATTCTATTGATTAAATCAACAATTTTTGATCAATTTGAAGATTATTAAACTATAGCGATAATGGGTTTATCGATTTTGATTATGCTTTAGTTTTGTGGATGATTTGATTATGGTTGAAGGCTTGCAGCAAATGATAATTTGTTGTGCGAGAAGTATTTTTTTGATTTAATTACAATTATGCCACCGCGTAGTTTTAATTGTAATTAGGATCTGGTGGTGCAGGGTCTCGCGTACCTAATGTACGATAACCTATTATATATATATATCATTTTCTTTGCCAAGTGTAATGTGATCTTAGAATACCATGGCCTTCAATAAGCAAAGAGAAGGAGAAAACTGAAAACTAAACATTCATTGTGTAAAGATATCATATGTTTTAATGAATAGTATTCATACATAGTGGCATACTGTGCATTGTTACAAGGAGAGACATACTTACACTCCCAACCATAAATCTAATGACTATATATAGCTCCTAGTTGCCAATATATATCCGAAACAAGGAGTCAACTCGCATCATCGATTCCTCTCCATCGAGCCAACCAATTAAACCACTCTTCAGGTGTGTCCCCAACAGTTCAAATACATGACTTGCCTTAGAGAATGATCATCCGATATAACCTTCTGGTATTCAAGGACTCCTTCATTCACGTTGGATTGTAGAATGCTTGAAAACGGACAGAGATCATTAATGCATGCGCGAGGTAAGGAGTTGACTAGTGATATGAGTTTCATGTAACCTTGATCTCTATGCCCATTCACCACAGCAACACCGGCAGCCATCCATACACGCGTTAGAGAAGACATGTTTGGTTTGGTTTATATAATATTCTTATGTTTGTATGTGTTTCAGGTTAAGTGAGGAATGATGAGTGAAGAAGGGTACGTATATATAATATCCAATATTATTGATCAGGTAGATAAGATATATACATGCACGTGGGGAGGATGAATAGTCATGAGATGGTAACCAATAAGGAGCCAACATGTTTATGTTTCTTCTCATCCATAGAGAGGTAACACGTACGTAGTCTTCCTCTTCCAATCTCGATGTGCTTCGTTTTTTTATTATATAGTCTAAATACATACTCCCCGCCTGTCAATATTTAAAGTATGGGTATGGATAGACAAAACGCATCAAGGCACGTGATCTATCGGATCATGTGGACCGGATTCGTCTTTTATAGTATTGCTATTGGAGCGTTGGATAGACGAAGAAACCATTCTGTTTGAGCAATGGAAATGGATCGAGTGAAACAAGCTAGTGAAACATTCTCTCTTTGTCACGTCTGCGCACATTAGCTTTCACATATTCATTTCACATCCACATTTTTCACTGAAAATACCCTGTGTGAAACAGGGTATGTGAAACCTCAATTATTTTATTATTATTTTTTTAATCTTTTGTTTTTTATATTAACTAATAAAAATTTAATTGATTAATAAAAATTACAATACATTCAAAGACTAATAAACATAAATAAAACATTACAAGAAAAGTTACAATAATTTTAAAATAAAAGCATAAATAAAAGTTTTGTGTGTTTGTTTCTATAAAATGAGAATGTATTTATAGATAAAAAAAGGAAATGGAAAAAGTTTTTTTTTTAATTAATAGCCGCTATTTTTTTAAAAATATTACCGTTTTAATTGGCAAATGGGGCCCACATGCATCTCTTCACCAACGTTAGAATGGTGGCGGTGGGTGAATCACGCCCCCTTCACGGAGGAGGGGGGGGGGTGTTTCGCGCCCTTCACGGCGCCATATAAGCTTTCACGGGTGTCTCACGGCACCATTTCCATTGCTCTTAGATAAAATACATCGTAGTGTCAACCTACAGGACATATTAATTATGCGTGGGTGCTTTACTAGTATGGTATCTAAAATGATCCTTCATGTATGTATGCTTGGTTTTGAACCCGGCCCGGCCCGGCCGGTCGGACCGGTCTGACCGAGACCCGGGATCAATACAGGTCCGGGTCATTGTGTAAAACCCGTTTTCTAATGGGCCGGCCAGTCTTCACGGTCGCCGGTCAGACCAGACCCGGTGACCCGGCGGTCGGACCGGCAATTTTACCTTTTGTATCTTTTAGATGATAATAATATCAGTTCATGTTCCAGCTGCTCAAATTAAACCCTACCTTTTTGCTTTTTGGCTATTTTCACTCAACCATCCATTCCAGCAGCTCCTCCTAAGATAACACCCATCTGGTGAGAATTTATTTGCAGTTGTGTTACTGGTGGTGGAGCCTTGGAGGAGGAGGCGTCCTCCATGAGATGGAGGCAGAGAAGTGGTGGCATGGAGGTGTTTGTATTACTGGTGGTGGAGCCTTGTTGGGTTTTGTGTTTAAGAGCTTCAAAAAAGTGATTCTAAACACCAATTTTGATTGTGGTAGTGTTAAATTATTCTAGAACTAAAGATTATTATTTTGTTTATGATTTTTAGTAGAACAAACATTTATTATAACATATTTTTATTTAATATTGGTTGGGTTATGTGAGTGAAAAATTATGTTGGTTGTGTATGTGGAAGAGAGATATTAGTTTTTTTAATAAAAATGTAGGTTGGGTTGGATTATGAATGCGAATAGTCTAAAACACGACCTCACTATAGCCGCTCATTTCACATAAGGTAAGTAGTCTTTTATCCTGTTTGGTTGTTAAATCAATTGAATTGGATGATGAGGAGGAAGAGGATGATGACAGTGGCGACTTTTCGTGCGCTCTAAAAATTTTGGATGAAGCTTTCGGTTATGTTTTATTTTGGACTAGGATGTTGGTTTAAGACTTTTAAGATATTTATGTTTTAAGACTAAAATTGTAATGTATGTTTTGGAAGACTTATGTTTTATATATTAGTAATTATATATATATATAAATTATGACGTCATCCGGGTCAACACCGGTCCGCCCTTCCGGGTCGGTCCGACCTTTGACCCGGTAAGACGTCCGGGTCAACGTCCGGGCCGGGTCTGAAAACATTGTATGTATGTCTTGGTGATCAATTAAAATCGCACGGAATCAAGTGTGGGAATCTTCATATCAAATATAGACACTTTTCATTTCTTTAACTTTTTTTATTTGTAAAGGTATTTCATATCTATGTATTTTCATTTTTATTTTTCAATATTAATTATTAATTTATAAAGATTAATCGATAGTTTAATCCTAATATTTCAGTCAAATTTATTTTAATCAACTAATTATTAAAAAAATTATTGAAATGCCGGTTTTATCAAAAAAAGAAAAAAAGAAAAAGGAAACCACTTATAAAATATTATAAAATACAAGAAGCCAAAAAACAAACACGAAAGGAAACGTAAAAGTTACAATACCCATTACGAAAGGAAACGTAAAAGTTACAATACCTAATACATGAACCCAACTATAGTGGAAAAATCATAAAATTAAACCTGCGTCATTTTTTTCATTCTAGAATTGGTCGTTTACTTCTATACTTCACCCACAAAAAGAAGTTCGATTTGATGTCGTGCACCACTTTGGGCATCATGAATGGAAAGTTACCAAAAATGATGTTTTCCTTGATTTCTAAATCATTTAACACGTGACTATCGAGATAGATTGAACCGCTTGACATTGCTCTTCATATATACGTACTTGAAATCTCCTCCTCTGAATCGAAGTTAACTGTTTTGGTAGCTTGACAGTCGTGTATTATTGATAATACCCCTTTGGTTACGTTGCAATGAACAAAAAGGTGTTGTTTCTACATTTCTACCATTTCTACCACAAACACACATTGTATGTCTTCCAAAATGATACATTTGTTGATAGCTCCCTGAAGAAACGTAGATCGGCTCACTGGTAGACGATCAACTTTCCTCGGGTATGATTATGCTATTTCACCGATGATTCTCCGGAGTATGGATTCTTCCACCTACAAAATGAACAGCACCGTAAACTTACCCCTCAGAAAAGGACAGAGGGGTCCTCTTTGGGGTAACCCTCCGGTGTGAGAATAAGAGATTGTAGGAGAAGATAATAATCTGAGAGTGAGTAAGGAATTGGAATGTATTTTCTAGCTTGTTGTTGCTTACTCTTGCTTACCTCTCCTTGTGGAGGTGGTGTGGTATTTATAGTGCTAGGGTTTCCAATGATTGGGCTCAGACCCAATTAGGGCCTTTGTGGCCTCCTCCTATTGCTTTGCGCCACGTGTCCTTAGGACACCTGGTGCTTTTTTATTGATTATTCTCTGACCCAGGTATTTTACCTGACTCATGTGCAATCACGTGGTAGCACATGGGTTTTGCTGAGTTGTCCACCTTTCATTGGCAGCTGTCAACATCAGCATATTCTTATTCCTTAAAGGATACCTTCTGGAAGGTTGTCTGACGTGCACAATCAAGGTTATCCTTATCCTGATTTGGATAAGGACGAGGTTGATTATGTGCATGTGTGATATGCGCCTATCCTGAGGATGCGCAAGGTCTTCTCTTTATTCTCACGCGCAGATGTTTCATGCGCAGATGTGATATGCACAAGCATATGTAATATGCGCCACGCGGGGTTGCGCCACGCGCAGATGTGATATGCGTGAGCATGTGATATGCGTCACGCGCGGATGCGCCACGCGCAGATGTGATATGCGTGAGCATATATGGTGCGTGAGCATGTGATACGCGTGAGCATATGTGATGCGTGAGCATATGTGATATGCGCCATGCGCATAGGTTTTGGCTTTGTGCCTTCATAATATCTTGATTTCAAGCCTCTTGTCTATATCTTGTGGGTTGACCCGCCTCGCTCGATGTTGAGGCGGGTACATACCTCTTCAAGCCCCCCCAGTCTAATGTGTGTCTTGTCTCGCGCGAGCGAGGTAAGATAGATATTAGACTTAATAGTTTGCTCTTTTAATAGGGTTTGTCTTTTCCTTTTTATTTCTCATCGTTGCGCGAAATTCTATCCTTTTGGTTGAAACGAATCGTCCATGTACGTGGTTGGTTGGTGCTGACATGCGTCAGAGATGGAGACGTGTCAGACTTTTCGTGTGCTCGAGGTGCTACAGTTGCCTTTCATGTCCCCTCACATAGTGTCAGGAACACGTGTCGCGCTCGTGTTGGCCTGCACCTGCGAGTGGTGGCGCGTGAACTCTGGCAGTACCTGTTTCATTCCCTTTCGTGTCCCCTCACACAGTGTCAGGGACACGTGTCGCGCTCGCGTTGGCTTACACCTGCGAGTGGGGGCGCGTGAACTCTGATCAGTACCAGTTTCTCTCTCTCCTGGCCCTATAAAAGCAAGCCCTTTGAGTTATTATTCTTCATCTTCACTGTTATTTTAGAGCTTTTCCTTTCATTTTTATTCCGATTGCCTGTCTTCTGCTTCCAGATTTCCTTTCTTGAAGTAACCTCTTGTTTGATTCCCAGTTGTATGTCTGATAGCCCAGACACCACAATCTCCCCCAGCGAACGCCGTGTAAAGTCATTAGTGATGTCTACTTTGAAGAAGACCGGCAAGGGGAAACGGGCTGTCGAGGCCTCATCGGAGGAGGTGGGGAAGGTCAAGGTAGTGAAGAGGTGGGATGAGATCCCCTGTAAATTGAGACAGTCCGATTTTGACAGTCTTATCGCCTCTCAGGGTTTTCTCCCTGAGTATGGCTGCATGCTGCCGGCGGCCGGGCAAACGGCGGCGGATCCGCCCACCGGCTATATCTCCCTGTATTGCCATTTTTTCACCCACTGCAACCTTCGTCTCCCGATGACAAGGTTTGTGGGTGCGCTGCTTCGATTCTATGGGATTCACATATCCCAAGTCCATCCGTTTGGACTTGCGCGCATGACTCATTTTGAGTTCATGTGCAAATCTCAGCGCGAGGAGCCCACCCCTCGGCGCTTTCAATATTTTTATAAACCAAAAATCCAAGATTCTTGGTTCTCATTCGTTCCTCGCAGTCAGAAGGTCAAGTGCTGCACTGTCTCTTTCAAAAGCCTTCATGACTGGTCTGAGAGATTTTTTTATATTAAGGCTGGTGTGATTCCCATCCGCATGACCATGCGCGCGATCTCTTCTGCGCCCGCGGATGTGGATGTTCTCAAGAACCCAACTGGCGCTTGGGTTAACAAGTTGATTGCTGAACCATCCCCCGCCAAGAACATTTGCGAGGAGGCATTGGTGGGGGTTGGTATGAGCAGAAGGTGGGCCGACAGCGCGACTGAGCCTGTTATCCAAGTTGACGGCTTGTGTAAGTTAACTCATTGCATTACTTCTGCGCGAATATAATTCGTTTTGCTGATATCATTTGTCTTGTTTTGTGCAGTAAGCAAGGAGTATGTCCACGCCGCCTATGATGAGCATATGGAGGGTGGCTCTGTCGCGCTGGGCGTTGGGGAAGTTGGCTTCCCCGATCGCTTCGATGACATGTTCATCCCTGTTGATCTGGGATTTTGCTTTGACAGCGACGCGCCTGGTAAGCCTTTGTACTTATGCTTATGCCTTTATAATACCAAATTTGGTTAACATTTCTGTTGCACGTAATGTAGATGCGCTTGAGAACTACGAACTGGAGCTCGCGGAAGAGGAGGAGGAGGAAGCTGAGGTGCCACAACTCAAGCGTAAAGCTAAGGGGAAAACTGGCGCAGGGGCCAGTAAAAAACAGAAGAAAAATGATGCCCCTGTTGCTCAGGATCCTCCTATTCAAGCGAAGGGACTTGAGAAAACCCAGGAGTTTACCTCCAAGTTTTCCTTGTCTTCTTTGCCTCAAGGTGTGGGCAGACCTCCTGTCCACACGAGGTATGGTGCCGCCACCTCCTCCCTTCGCGCGGCGGAAAAGGGAAGCGGCGCTGCGCCTGCTGTTTCCTCTTTGACAGGTATACTTTGTTTATACTTTGTGGTTTTATGAGCGCGATTCTGATAGAATTATTAATGAATCTTTGCTCACTCAAATGTTTGTAGAGCCGGCGACCTTGGTGGATCAACCTCAGGCGCAACAAGGTACCGAGGCTGCGCCGGAGGTTGCTTCGAAGTCCCCTGTTTTACCCTCAAAAAAGGGGAGAATGGACTTCATGGCGATGTTTAACTCGCGAACGGCGGTGCGCCAAGGTATGTATTGCGCTTTTATTTTCTGACTTTTTTCTTTTAGATCAAGTCATGAACCATTTCTCTTTGTTGATTTTTTCATAGGAGTCATAGCTGGCGTACAAGCTGCTGGCGGCACTGCTGGCGCCGGTGCCAGCGCCGTTGGTTCTGTTCCTGCTCCTGCAAGCGCTGAATCTCCCCTCATCGGGATTACTAAGGAGCAGGAGGCCGTTTTACGCGCTGATCTGGCGGCGTCGAGACCTCCCTCACCTCCTCCTGCGCGCAGCCCTCCTCGCGAGACTGGTTTTGATTCTTCCAGGTCGCAGGAGAAAAGGCCTGTTTCAGAGGAAGATGAGGTTCAACTTGAAGACTCCGACGGCGGCCGCGCAAGCCCTGTAGCGCCACGAGATTTCGCGGCGCAGTCTTCTCGTGGGGCTGGCGCTGACTTTTCTGCTTGCTCCCCGCAGGTATAAGTTCGTTTTGCTCCGCTGCGCGGACTTCCATATTAGTGTTTAGATGACTTAGAACATTACTTTGTGTTTGCAGGAAGCCGATCACATTTACCGCCCGAGATGGAATATTACTGAGGATAGCTCATTTCAGTCCATGGGTGTGTGTGAAGACTTCTGGGCTCATTCTGTGCCTCCAGCTGAAAGGAGGTTTCAGGAGGACCGCGCTCGCGTGGACTTGCTCAATGACCATCTTTTCGCTGGGTCGGCTTTCTTTGCTACCTCCCAAGAGCTTCGCTATGATTACGTAAAGGTACGTGATGCTCTTGCGGAAGCCAAGCAAGAGGCTAAAGTATCTGCTTGGAATCTTTCTGATGCTCGAGAGAGAGCTGAGAAACTCCAAGCAGAGCTCAGCGAGAACCGAGCAAGTGCCAACGCTGCCTTCGTGAAGCACGGGCATGAGCTACAGGCTGCGCGGGAGAAGCTGCAGGCGGCCGAGGCGGACACGGCCAAGTACGCGCGGCGAGTGCACGACTTGGAGCTGGACGCAGAGGAGCGTGACCAAGCTCTTGTGCAGTCTATCACTGACAAATCTTCATTGGAGAGTGAGGTTGCGCGCCTGAAGAAGGAGCTTGAGGCCGCGCGGGCAGAGAAAGATGAAGCCTTGGCAACGGCGGCGTCTAGCCAAGAAGCGCTCGATGCTGCGCGAGCGGAAAGGGAAGAGGCCTTGGCGGCAGCAGCGTCCGACAGAGAGGAGCTGAAACAGACCAAGGAAACTGTTGAGTTGTTAAACTCTCAGATTCCTGCTCTTGAGACGTCTGTTTCTTCCCTCGCGCAGGATCGCCAATGGCTAATCTCACAAGGTATGACTCGTTGCGCTTATGCGATGAAATACTCAGACGAGTTTCAGACCCTTGTGATGGATTGTAACGCTGCCTCGCGCTTGGTGGGTCGAGCTGAAGGGTTTAAGGATGGCTGTGAATATAGCACGCTGAAGAAGAACCCATCCGACTACCCTTATCAGCTCGACGTTGTCTGCGCGGACATGGCCGAGATGGGGGAGAAGTATTTGAATGCTCCCATTCCCATCCTTGAGCAGGTATTTTAACCTTAATGAGTTTACCTTGACTTATTTTCCTAGTCTTTTTGTACTCATACTTTTTCTTATGATTTGCAGATAGCCGCGCTTGCTGACCAGCCCGATCTCGGCGCGCTAAAGAAATTACTTGACGAGTGTGAAGGGACTGGTGGCGGCGATGATGGCGCGGGGAATGCTGCCCCTGCTAGCGGCTCTGGCGTGGCCAAAGGACCCACTCCTGACACTATTGTGATAGAAGACGACTCCATTCAGGACGAACAACTTGACTATGGTCAGTTTGGAGATGACGAGGAGCGGGCTGCGCCAGATGCTGAGGGAGGTGATGAGGGCGATGAAGAGGCTAACGTCGATATAGAGACTTGAGAAGCCCTTCATGTTTTTTTTTTATTTGCAGTTTGTATCTCATCATTATGTAAATTTGTAAACTTCAATGCTTTGGAATGAAATTTTGTTTTCCCTTTATTCGCATCTTGCGCATTCCCAATTCATCTCTTTATATTGCATGTTTGCTTGTTGAATATAAGATATGCTTGCACATTGAAAAAAGAACAAGGTTGTAAGGAAATTATTTTACTTAATCCTTGTCATATTGTAAGTGATTTTGCAATATCCTGATTATGTTGACACATGCCTTGGCGTTTCATTATTCCTCTTTTGCGCGATGTTATCGCGCATTTATTATAGGGAATTATGAGTTTTTTAGCCTTTACGTGTCAGTATGTGTTACTCAGATATCCATTACAAATCCATGCGCGACCTCGACCTGAGACCTTAACAACTATGTTTTGGCATGTGCTTTGCCTTAGTTGTGCTTAGGTATTTTTATGGTCAGGCTGCGCAGCATGTAGGATGGATGTTGTGAGTGATTTGAGCTAAGGCTCACATTATTGGGCTAAGGCCCTGAGCTAAGGCTCATATTATTGGGCTAAGGCCCTGACGTTTTAGAGTTAAAACTCGTTAACGCGTTTGAGCTTGAAGCTCGCGCATGTATGTTTTACTTCGTTTTATTTTTTGTTTTGATGTCAATACAATGTTGTCATATTGCTCAAAATTAATAAAGGGAAGTGTGAAACATGTATGCAAAAGGTAATAGAACCCACATTAAGAGAAGATAGCGCGTATCATTATTCATAATGGCTTAAAAAGCCTTGATTACAAACTTGACAATTTTTACATGAAACATTTTCTAAGCTGTGCTTCGTTCCATGCGCGCGGGATCTTCTTTCCATTCAAATCTTTTAAAGCGTATGCGCCTTTTCCCAATTCTTCCGAGACTTGATAAGGTCCCTCCCAATTGGGGGACATCTTTCCCGGGGGTATCGCGCGGCTAGCTTCATTGTTTCGAAGGACAAAATCATTCTTCTTGAAGTGGCATTCTTTCACGCGCTGATTGTAATATTTTTCCAGTTTTTTCTTGTATTTGGCTTCACTGATGATAGCCGCCTCTCTGCGCCCTTCAAGTAAGTTGAGATCCAACCTCCTTTCGCGCTCGTTATCAATCTTGTTCATCATGAGCACTCTATGGGATGGGCATCCAATTTCTGCTGGAATCATAGCCTCCGTTCCATAGGTTAGGCTGAACGGGGATTCGCCATTGCTGGTTTTGCTTAATGTCTTGTGCGCCCACAGGACATTAGGTAGCTCGTCGACCCAAGAATGAGATTCTCCCTCCAACCTTTTCTTCAGCCCATTTAGCAAGCTTTGGTTCGCGCGCTCCACTTGGCCATTCCCCTGAGGGTGGTATACTGAAGTGAAAATTTGGTTGATACGCAATTCCTTGAGCCAGCTGGATATCTTCCTGTCAGTGAATTGTTTGCCATTGTCGCTCACAATTTCCATGGGAAGGCCAAAACGGCATATGATGTGGCTCCAAATAAATTGCTTCATCACCTCGGCTGTGATTTTTGCTAGTGGCTTGGCTTCAACCCATTTTGTGAAATAGTCTACTGCCACTACCAAAAATTTTACTCGCCCTTGCGCTTCCGGTAGGGGACCCACAATATCGATTGCCCATTTGTGGAAAGGCCATGCGGAGGTCACCGGAATCAAGTTGTTCTTTGGCCGCATGGTGTTTGGCGCATAGCTCTGACACGCTTTGCATTTTTGGATCTCTTTTAACGCGTCCAAGTACATGCCTGGCCAATAGTAACCTGCGCTCATTGCCTTGGCAACCACCATGCGCGGGCCAGCATGTATTCCACAGATTCCTTCGTGTATCTCTCTGATCACATAGCTTGCTTCCTCAGCATCTAGGCATTTCATGAGTGGTCCAAGATAAGAGCGTCGATATAATGTACCATCAAGCAGTTCATAGTTCTGTGACTTGTGTCTTATCTTCCTCGCCTGTGCGCGATCGTCTGGTACCTTTCCCTCCTTCAAGAATTCCATTATTGGAGTTATCCATGATGAGGGTGTTGTATGAATTACAAGGACAGACTTCGCTCCCACCGACGGGTTGCTCATTACTTCTACCCTGACATCTTTGCCAAAATGATCGAAGCTGGTTGATGCCATCTTGCTCAGCGCGTCGGCAGATTTGTTTTCACTGCGCGGAATATGTATGATTCTGAAGCAGTCAAATTGCTCGATGAGCTTTTTCGCCTGCTCTAGATACAGAGGCATGGTGTTCTCCTTGGCATCATAAAGGCCATTGACCTGTGCTGCTACCAAGTATGAATCAACACGGGCCTCTAGCTTTTTAACTCCGAATTTGTGCGCGATGCGCAGGCCAGCCAGCAGGGCTTCATACTCAGCTTCATTGTTGGTGCTCTTGAAATCCAACCTGATTGCATAAGTATACTCATGATTTTCTGGATCCACCAGTTTGAGGCCTGCGTCGGACCCTTCGTTGTTTGAAGCTCCATCAGTGAATAATCTCCAAACATTCTCTTCATCATTGGCTCGCGGAGGATCTACCTCGCGCTGAGCCTCTTCAATTTTTCCTTCAGGGATTTCTGCGATGAAATCAGCTAAGACTTGTCCCTTTATTGCTGGACGGGGCTTATAGGCGATCGTGTGCTCTCCTAATTCCAGCGCCCATTTTGTCAGCCTTCCTGAGAGCGCGGGACGCCGCAAGACTTGCTGGATGTTGTAACCAGTCAGAACTTCAATAGGATGACCATTGAAGTATCTATGAAGCTTGCGCGACGCGTGTGTTAGTGACAAAACTAACTTTTCCATGATGGAGTAGCGCGTCTCAGGATCTGTCAGCACCCGACTCACATAATATATCGGTGTTTGGATTCCCTTGCGATCCACCAACAACACTGCGCCGATGGCGCGTTCTCCTGCTGACAGGTACAATGTTAGAGTTTCGCCAGGAAGTGGAGCTGTGAGCGCGGGCAGATTTATCAGACATTCTTTTATCTCATTGAAAGCTTGCTCAGCCTCAGGCGTCCACTTGAATTGGCTTTTCTTTAGGCAATTTCTCAATGTGTTAACGAATGGGGTAGATTTGCTTGCATGGTTCGCTAGGAACCTGTTGATTGATACCAATCTACCATTCAACTTTTGAACTTCTTTCATGGTGGATGGCGAGGGCATGTCAAGGATGGCCTCCACCTTCTCTGGGTTCACCTTGAACCCATCCTTGGTGACCATTACACCTAGAAATTTCCCCTCTTGTACGCCGAAAGTGCATTTGCTCGGGTTGAGCTTCATGTTTACTTCCTTTAGGCGCGAAAGGGTTTCTTCGATGTCTTTGAGCATTTGTTTTTCCTCCCTGCTTTTAATCACCAAATCATCCACGTAGACTTCTAGGTTTCTTCCAATTTGCTCGTTGAAAAAAGCATCCATAAGTCTTTGGTAGGTGGCTCCTGCATTCTTCAAACCAAAGGGCATTTTTGTGTAACAAAAAACACCCTTGTCGGTTCTGAAGGCAGTCTTGTCCTCATCTTGTGGTGCCATTTGAATTTGGTGATAGCCCTTGTAGGCATCCAGGAAACATTTGAACTTGAATGGCGCCACCGAGTCCACCTTTGCGTCGATGTTTGGGAGGGGGTAACAATCTTTTGGACATGCTTTGTTGAGGTTCTTGAAGTCAATGCACATCCTCCATGACCCGTTGCTCTTCTTTACCATCACAGGATTGGCTACCCATGTCTGGTATCGTATCGGGCGGATGATGTTTGCGCGCAGTAGATCCTCAACTTGCTCATTCATGGCCTTCGCCTTCTCATCCCCCATGACTCTCTTCTTTTGAGCAATTGGCTCTACAGACTTGAACGTGTTGAGAGAATGTTGCGCCAGGTCTCGCGGAACCCCAGTCATATCAGAGTGTTGCCACGCGAAGACCGACATATATGTTGTGAGCAATCTTTTCATTCTCAACCTCGTGTCGTCTAATATCGTAGCTCAAATTGTGATTGTTTGCTCTGGGAATTTTGGGTTGAGAATCCATTCCTCTGGCGCGTTGTCTGCCATTGGAAGTTTCATTCTCCCTTCCCGCGGTGTACTTGTCACTGCGCATAAATGATCTCGGTATACGAACGTTACACCTGTTGGTGTTGGGAACCCCAACGCGCCGTGCGCTGGCGACGGTATGGCGTTGAATTGGGCAATCGTTCCTCTACCCAAGATCATATTGTGGCATGAAGTGGTGGGCAAGACCAAGAAGTTGACAATTTCGGCTCGCTTGTGTTTCTCATCCCCCATAGTTAGTTCAAATTGTATTTGACCTAGGGGGTGAATGATTTCGTTTGAAACACCAGAGATTGGTGCATTCACAATTTCGAGCCTTGCTTGGTCTGCTGGATCCAACTTCCTGAAACATTGCTCATACATGATGTCTGATTCACTGCCAGTGTCCACCAGGACTTTTGACACTTCATAATGAGCAATGTGTGTAGTGATGACTAGAGGACTGCTGATAGAAGGGCCTCCCCTGATTCTTGGGAAGATTACTTGTTGCTCGCGCCAATCTCCTTGGACTTGCGCGCTTCTCTTTCTCGATCGTTGCCCTTGCCTTCCTCCCTCGGCTACACAGATTCTTTTGAACTTTTTGTTGGCTGGGGCTCCTTCTGGTTGTTCATTTTCTGGTCTTGGGTTTTTCACCAGGTGAGCCAACTTGCCTGATTTCACATATTTTTCAATTGCATCCTTCAAATGGTGACATGCATCGGTGTTGTGCCCTGTGGACTTGTGAAACTCACAATACTTGCCACTGTTTGATGATCCCTTATAGTGTAGTGGCTTGGGGCTTTTGAACTGGACATTCTCAGTGCTTAACACTTGTGAAGGCGTTTTAGTGAGGGGGGTCCATATTCTTGGTAGAGGTCTGTTAGGATCTCTGCCACCTTCCCTCTTGTCACCCTCTCCGCGATTACGAATGTCTTTTTGGGGCTGGGGTGAGCTTGGTTGCGCCTGCTTTTCTGCGGGAGAAAAACTGGTTTGTTGCAACCTGGACCATACAGAGTTTTGTTTGCCCCTTCTTTCGTTGTTGCGCGGTGCCTCTGCTTGATGCCCTCTTTCTCTTGCTCTATCTTGGGCAATTTGTTTTTCAATTCGCGCGAAGACTCGCGATGCTTCCATTAGCTTAGCCCAAGTGGTTGGCATGCCATCTCTGCTCACGAGAGCTCTGCGGAGTTGATCACTGCGCGCACCTTGTATAAAGGCCACGCGCAAGAGTTGCTCATTGATACCTCCAATGGCAAGAGATTCCTGATTGAAACGAGTTATGTAGTCTTCAATCGTTTCATCATTCCTGCGCACGCAGTGCATGATGTCATCAGGGTCGCGCGTGTGTCTGCGCTGCTGTACGAAGTGAGCTTGGAACTTTTCCAACAGCTCTTCGAACCCATCGATTTGTCCAGTCGGTAAGCTTTCGAACCAGACACGCGCCGCGCCCGTAAGTCAGCGAGAAAACATGTGACACCATGTTGGCATCGTCCAGCTTTCTAGGTTTCCAGTGTTATAAAAACCTTGTAAGAAATCGTCTGGATCTGTTGTGCCGTCATATTTGCCCAACCCACTTGGCATCTTGGTTTTGTGTTGAATGGGAGCCTTCGCGATGCGCTCAGTGAATTTTGAATGCTTCACCAAGATGGCTGGCCTGTACGGTGTGGTTACGTCCACTTGCCCTCTCGCTGGTGGGCTGTACGGTGTGTACAGATCCAGATCGGCTTTGGCTCCAGGCGCCATGTTCATGTGCGCGCGGAGCTGTGAGCCTCCTGCATGAGTATCTCGCGTCTTCCTCATGCTGTGCACTTCATCACTAAACTCAGCGTGTTCAGTGTGAACAGAGTGACCATCTTCCGGCGCGCGCGCCCTTTTTGTTGTTCCTTGAATGGTTTGCTTATCAAACGCGAGCCTTTGTGTTAGGTCGGCTAACTTTTTGTGTTTGACCAGCTCATTGTACTTGTCCATTAGACGTCGTTGCTCGTTTATGAGCCATTCTTTAGGGTCATTGGTTTCATCTTCTGGACCCATTGGTCCTTTTTGTTTCGCGCCGGTAAGATTTTGGAACGTGAGATCGTCTGGAGGAGTTTCAGTCTGGCTATGAGGAGTTGTGATGAAGGGATGGTTACTGGTGGTGCGCGCAGAATCACGCGGCACCCTCAGAGACTGCTGTCCCTCATTAACATCCTCACGCTCAATATCCTCCAGAACTTGATCGCTGTTACGAACACCAGAAACCATGGTGAAATTTTTTTTTTTTTAGAGAACTGATGAGATTTTGTTGCCGTTGTAACAGGTGATGGCGCCAATGAAGAAACGTAGATCGGCTCACTGGTAGACGATCAACTTTCCTCGGGTATGATTATGCTATTTCACCGATGATTCTCCGGAGTATGGATTCTTCCACCTACAAAATGAACAGCACCGTAAACTTACCCCTCAGAAAGGGACAGAGGGGTCCTCTTTGGGGTAACCCTCCGGTGTGAGAATAAGAGATTGTAGGAGAAGATAATAATCTGAGAGTGAGTAAGGAATTGGAATGTATTTTCTAGCTTGTTGTTGCTTACTCTTGCTTACCTCTCCTTGTGGAGGTGGTGTGGTATTTATAGTGCTAGGGTTTCCAATGATTGGGCTCAGACCCAATTAGGGCCTTTGTGGCCTCCTCCTATTGCTTTGCGCCACGTGTCCTTAGGACACCTGGTGCTTTTTTATTGATTATTCTCTGACCCAGGTATTTTACCTGACTCATGTGCAATCACGTGGTAGCACATGGGTTTTGCTGAGTTGTCCACCTTTCATTGGCAGCTGTCAACATCAGCATATTCTTATTCCTTAAAGGATACCTTCTGGAAGGTTGTCTGACGTGCACAATCAAGGTTGTCCTTATCCTGATTTGGATAAGGACGAGGTTGATTATGTGCATGTGTGATATGCGCCTATCCTGAGGATGCGCAAGGTCTTCTCTTTATTCTCACGCGCAGATGTTTCATGCGCAGATGTGATATGCACAAGCATATGTAATATGCGCCACGCGCAGATGTGATATGCGTGAGCATGTGATATGCGTCACGCGCGGATGCGCCACGCGCAGATGTGATATGCGTGAGCATGTGATATGCGTCACGCGCGGATGCGCCACGCGCAGATGTGATATGCGTGAGCATATATGGTGCGTGAGCATGTGATACGCGTGAGCATATGTGATGCGTGAGCATATGTGATATGCGCCATGCGCATAGGTTTTGGCTTTGTGCCTTCATAATATCTTGATTTCAAGCCTCTTGTCTATATCTTGTGGGTTGACCCGCCTCGCTCGATGTTGAGGCGGGTACATACCTCTTCACTCCCATTTTATCAATATTCGTTCTAATAACAATCCCTTAAACAAATAAAATAAAAACCATTAACTTTGCTGGAAACCTAACTAAGCCAAAAGGTAAAGCTAAGAAACTTTTACCTAAAAGGAAGTGTTACCATATTTATAACGAGTCAACCATTTTAGCCAGGTCATGTTTGCATCCTTTAAGCTGCCAACCCCTAAACGCCACGTACTTTGTCTATGTTTATCCTATTCCAATTCACCCAACTAATTATTAATTAACAAAACGATTTAGATCCAGATTTATTATTTTGGGCCATTTTTTCCAACTCAAATGTTATAACTGAAGGAATCGAAACTAAGGAGTGTTTGGGAATGGATGAACGATGCAATGGTTGAGTCTTAATGTGAATGTGAAAGTGAAAGTATAAGTATATTATTCTGTCCATCTTTACAAACATGGCCTCCCTTCTTATAATGTAGAAGATAATAGACAATTACATAACATATAATACTGAGATTTCTAAGTACAAACTATTTTCCCTTGGTCTCCAGTCTTTTCCTCCGAGCATCCCCTTTTCCTTCTTTTACCTAGTGAATCTTCTCCTGAGCTTGGCAGACCATTTTCCTGATGTTGCTTTCCCTCCACTCTTCCTTCACTGGGCTTGGGCTTTTCCTCTCCTTTGGGCTGTTGTTATGGGCCCATTTCCTACGTAACCTCTTCAAGTCCCCCAGTCGATTATCGTTATTATTTATGGTGACGATAATTTACTCGTTCGCACAGCTTTCCCCTTTTATAACTAGCCCAATCGTTTATGTCTTTCCTTTCTTCCAAACACAAGTATAAACTTTGTTCTCTGGGCCTAGGCCCAATTTTCAGCCCACTAGCTAGTAATTGTTAAAAGATGCGGTAGATATTTTAACAGTCCCCAAGGTTGCAAAATTAGCTTTTGTACACCTTTCCCTTCTCATTTCTTTTTTCACCTATCCTTTTTCCTTTCATCTCTCCGGCGATCTTTTGGTATTCCTCCGCCGTCATTCTTCGCCGTCAAACAAACATGTTAGTCTTCCTTCGATCTTCTTGCATCATGAGTCGTGATGGTTTGTCCACTATCGCCTCCACCGTTTCTCACGCTAGTATGTTGTCTTTTTGATCAAAATGTCAAATCCCCCTTTCTTTGTCTCATACTCTTCATAACCTTAGCGATACCGCTGCCGGCCGAGATGACTCATAGCCTTGTACACAAGAAGTTTTGATTGTGCTAATGTTCGCTATCCATTGACAAAATTTCAACTCTCTTTGCTAAAACGCCACAGGTTGTGTTTTTCCCAAGTCCATCCCTGGGTTTTCTAAGGGTTACCCATTTTGAGGTGGCTTGTAGGGCGATGGGTGGTGTCGCGACTTGTCCTCTTTTCCAGCGGTTCTACCGTTTGAAAATAGATGGGGATTGGTTCACGTTAGAACGCCGATCGGGTGCGGGTCACCTTCTCTGTTACTCCAAAATGCCAACGGGATTTTATCCCCGTGAATGGAAGAATAGTTTTTTTTCGTTTCGTCCTCTTTCGATCTCGGATTGCGTCGCCGCTGTTCCACATCTTTTAAAGTTCACGACCCTATTCCCGTTCTACCTACCAGCCAACATCAACTGTACCAGCTCTTAATTGAAAACCCCACCGAGGGCCGCGACCTAACATGAACCCTTGTTGTATTTGGCCGGATTGAGCAAAATCTGGTTAGACCCATCGACCCGTCCCTCCATATTTGTGGATGACCAAGGTCGGTGGTTCCTTTACCCTGTTTTGCTAGTTTTCGTATGTCCTTGATATTAACCACCTATTTATATTGAATGCAGAGATAAGTTTGAAGGAACTTCTTCAGAAAGGCGCCTAAAAGTCTGCCGAGTTTGTGACACTGATCGTTCAAAAGAGTGATGCTTCAGAGCCTGCCACTCCCTTTGCTGATGTGTCCCAGGGTTCCAGTGCCCCGGGTTTCTCTGCTGATGCTGATGCTCAAAGGTCTTCCAAACGAAAGGATCCTGTATCTGAGATCTTCAATGCTTCTTTGAAAAATCGGTTATGCAATGCTAAACGATCTTGTCTCAGCCAGAGAATGCTCTCGGATTCTCCTGCTATTACTTCTCATGAAGTGGTTGATTCCGATGCGTAGTTCAGCTTTCCCATGGTGAACGAGACTGGAGTGGTGTCTAAGTTTGTGGCTCCTCAAGATGTTGATACCAATTCCCCTGGCAAACAGCCAAAAATACCTCAAGATCATCCTCGGGTATCATCAATTCCTTCTGAAGGTGGATCGCCTTCCTCACGTGTTTTATTCCCATGTGGGGTATCATGGAGAATGCTTCCGGTCATTCTCCACAACTAGCTCATGAATTCTTAACTGAGGTGGTTCCTCCTGTTGACTATGCTCATGTTCGAGGTTTGACGGCTGATGGTTTGATTGGTGAATTTGGGATGTACTTGTATCGGACTTTGGTTTTAGGGGTTGCTACTCGTCAATCGATGATAGATTTGAACCGTTCCTTTCATGATGGTCAAGAGGAGATAGATGAATTGAGAAGGTCTTTAGAGAGAAGTAGTCAAAAGGTCCTAGAGATGAGACAACAGGTTGTTCTTGCTGAAGAGAAGAATTTGGAGCTTCCCGGCTTGGAGGCCAATTTGCAATCCTCTAAAGACAAGGTTTCCCGTTTGACTGCTGAGTTAGCTGTTGCTAACGACCAGTTGAAAGAGTTGGATGCTCTTCGTTATGCGCTTAAGGCATATCAAGAGAAGCTAGCTGAGGCAAGTTCTTTATCATGCCCCTCTTTCTCCCCCCCCCCCCTTTTGTGTGTGTGTGTGACATTCTCTTTTAAACTCTTGTAGGTGTAGTCTTTTTCTTCACAGGTCCAGATACATCAGCTGGAGGCCTCCCTTGCCCAAGAACAAGCCAAGTATGAGGATCTTTTCAAGAATACCCATGTTACAAGGGAACAACCGAACAAAATCATTGAGGAGTTGGGGGCGGAAACCGACCAACTTCATCAGGATTTAGCCAAAGTGAAGGGCGAGAAGGAGTGGATCATAACTGAATGTTTGAAAATGATTTATGAGAGGGCTCGCTTTGCCGGGAATTTCTTCAGGCGCGAGACTCTATGAACCGTGTTGTCTTTGCTTCTGGCTTTCAGCAGGTCATGATTATGGTCTTAAAGGAACTCCTTTCCTTGAAATCCCCACCTTTTCTGACATAGCGGAGGCTAAAGCCGAGGCGATGTTTTGTGCTTATAATGTTTTTGTTCCACCCATCTTGCTTCTACTTCCCACTACTCCAGGTATGTCAGTGGAGGGTATAAAAGCCTTGGACTAGGTGGTAGATCCACCGTCCCCATACTCGTGAACAGCTGCATCGGGTACGGGGAATTTGGCTTATGCTGTCTTTTGTGAACGTTAATAATTGTGTTTTGTGTACTTTGTCCAACCGTTAGTTTCTGGTACTTTATCGGTTGTTTATGTGAACTTAGTAAGGACTATGTAACTGTGTTGCCCCTTCATGGGCTTTGCTTTCTCTAACCATGTGGTTTGCTATAATATCGCAGTTGTTGTTGTTTATGAACCTCAGAGGTTGTTTATAAGTTTTGCTTGTTTTTGGTTAACCATTTTGCCTATCGGCGAGGCCTTCCTTGTGCCTTTTGTGACACAAATGTGTGCGTACGATTCCCCTCTTAGGGCCTGCTCGTCAGCCAGGCAAGGGGTAAGTATATGTGATTTTGCCTTTTGTAGCAAAGTGATTAGTTATATGAATTTTAATCAATTGCGACATTTTTTCCTTTGGTAAAGTCCTGTCTATCCTCTCAGAGAGGGCGATATGGTAATTCTAAAGCTTTTTAAATACCCCAACTGCACAGCTGTATATGAGTAAAATGTTTTGCATAACAAATAAAAGGTACTTGAATCCTTCTTGTTTTATTAATTCACCTTCGCTACATCTTTAGATAAATAAAAAGAAGCTTTTTAGAGCCTGTTATAACGGGTGTTTTTCCTGTCGGAGAGGTTGCTCAATTTCTCAAGATGTTACCAAAAAAGAACCCTTCCTGGTTCACAGCACCGCCTCCCGTAGTTAGGGGTTTAGGTATAGTATTTTCTTAATTGCATGGAATTCCAGGTCCTTGGTACCTCCTCCCCCGTGGGGTAAGCGAGTTTGTATGAACCTTTTGTCTCCAGCCTAGATAATTTGGTATGGGTCGTCCCACTTGTGGCCCATCTTGCCTTGATCTTCCTATCTGCTTGCTTCATTTTCCCCGAGGACCATATCTCCCACTCGGAACTTGATCTCTTTGACCCGAGCATTATAATATTTCTATATCTTCTTGTATTATATCTCTCTCCGAGCGGCCATTTCCCTTCTTTCCTCGGCCATATTTAGGTTTAGACGGAGGTCTTCTTCGTTCTCAACTTCTGTCCCCCTCAGTCGGTTAGTCGGCATCCCAATCTCGGCCAGCATCATTGCTTAAGCTCCGTACGTTAAACTGAAGGGTGTCAGGATGTGTGGTACCTCTTCAACCCAGGAGTTTCGATGTTTGCCTAACCTACTTTTAATTCCTTCCACTAAACTTCTGTTGACCTTTCCACCTGACCGTTGGCCTGGGGATGTGCCACAGTGGTAAATATTTGTTTGATTTCTAATTGCTCTCACCATTCTCGAAAGGGGTTGCTTGCGAATTATTTTCCATTATCGCTAACGATGGATTGTGGTAGCCCAAAACGACATACGATGTTCTCCCACACACATCGTTTCACTTGCTGCCCCGTGATGGTGGCCAGAGGCTTGGCCTCTAACCATTTAGTGATATAGTCCACTGCAACCACCAAAAGCTTTGTCCGTCCGAGCCCTTCAGGGAATGGACCTACTGTGTCAATTCCCCAATTTTGAAATTGCCAGGAAGACCTGACTGGGATGAGGTTCAGTTTTGGTTGTTTGGGAACATTAGCGTGTATTTGGCAGCTATCTCATTTCTGTATCTCTTTTACCGCACTTAAAAACATGGAAGACCAATAGTACCCGGCCCTCATAGCCGTTGCGATTACTATTTTAGCTCCCATGTGCATCCCGCACATCCCTTCATGTATTTCTTGTATGACATAGTTGGTTTCATCGGTGTCTAGACATTTGAGGGACGATCCCAGATATGACCTTCTATACAGAACCTCATCAATTACTTCATTCTGGAAAGCCCGAACACGAAGTCTTCTAGCTTTTTGGGGATCTTTTGGTACGACCCTTTTTAAATACTAGAGGAAGGGAGTCATCCAGTTGACCTACTGGGCCTCGATCTCTAGCACGGGAGCTTCTGTGATGGATGGAGATTTAAGAGTTTCAACTTTAACATTTCTACCCAAATGATCAAAAGCTACCGCAGCTAGTTTGCTCAGGGCATCTGCCTTCTTGTTACGGCTTTGATGAATGTGAATTACCTCGGGATTTTGAAGCCTTGCGATAGTTCTTGTACCTTTTTCAGATATTCCATCATCCTGGGGTTGGTTCTTTGCATCATACTCCCCCTTGACCTGGTTAGCTATCAGGAGGGAGTCGACATGGGCTTGATCCTTTGGGCCTTCACCTTTTGCGCCATTCGTAGTCCGGCCAAGAGGGCCTCGTACTCAGCCTTGTTGTTGGTGCTGGGGAAATCTAGACGAATGGCATAAGTCAGCTCGATCCCTTCAGGACTCACAAGTATGAGTCCAGCTCCGCTCCCTTCTTCGTTAGAGGCCCCGCCAGTGTAGGGATTCCATAGTGGTTCTTCCTGGGGGACCTCGATCTTTTCTGCTGGGGTTTTTGGTGTTGATTTTTTCACGGCTCCTTTCTCTTCAACTTCCACTGGGATCTCCGTTAGGAAATCGGCTAGTACTTGCCCCTTGAGTGCAGCCCGGCGCTTGTACTCAATTGCGTTATCCCCTAGTTCAATTGCCCATTTAACCAATCTTCCCGACACTTCCGGTTTCGTAAGCTTGTTGTAAAGGGCGATCAGATAGCACTCGGATCACATGAGCATGGAAATAACATCTCAACTTCCGAGCAGTGTATACCAATGATAGGACCAATTTTTCTATTGGGGATATCTTTCTTTTGGGCTTTTTAAAATTCGACTGACAAAATATATAGGTACTTGCGCTCCTCCCCTTTCCACCATGAGGACTGAACTGATGGTTCGGTCGGTATGAGAAAGGTATAAAATTAGGGTTTCTCCCGGTAGGGGGTGACACCAATGTAGGGAGGTTCCCTAAATGTGACTTGAGGTCTCGGAAGGCCGTGTCGGCCTCCCTATCCCAGAAAAACTTATTCCTTTTCATGCTCCTTTACAATACAGCCATGAAAGGGAGTGTTCGGTCAGTTATCATGGAAAGGAACCGGTTTAAAGCTACTAACCTCCCATTTAGGCTTTGGAATTCTTTGAGACTTCGTGGGGGTTGCATGTGTAGCAATGATGTATATAAAAATATACATCTTTTTAGCATGAAATAATCTTTAAAACCTGCAACATATATCGTATAATAAAATTAAAATAACTACTTATCATGTTAAAATGTATTTTCAGGTGAATCCAAGCCTCAAACGAAGAAACAAATGAAAAGCCGATGAAAAACCAAAGAAAACCCAAGAAAACAGCAAACACACCCCCATGCTTCAGAGAACATGGGGTTGGGCTTCAGAGAACATGGGACTGTGCTTCTGAGAACATGAGGCTGTGCTTTGGGAAACACGGGGCTGTGCTTAAGGAAACATGGGGCCGTGCTTCAGGGAACACGGGGCCATGCTCACCTTTCCGAAAAGACAAAAATCTACAAGAAAAGACAAAATAGTGGATAGCTGGACACGGGGTCGTGGTCAGCTTTCAGAAACTTCAAAAGAAGATATAACAGACATCCAAAAACACGGGGCCGTGCCTCAGGAAGCACGCCCCTGTGCCGAGTCACCATGTACGATCTGACAGAGCATTTAACGCGACTGGTCATGAGGACACGGGGGTGTGCCTCATGGATCACGGGGCCGTGCCTGAGTGCCCAGGCAGCCTATAAATAGAAGAGCATGTTGCACTCATTTGGTGTGCATGAAGAAAACTTCTATACGGGTTTCTCTTATAGAAACACTCACTTTACACTCATATTCAATGTCTTGTGGAGAGTTTGAGGGCTTGGAAGCTATCATCACCATCATCCATCATCATCATCCATCACCATTGAAGAAGGAAAATTCATCCACATTTGGTTAGATTGTTCTACTTTGATCATGTGTTTGTTATCTTCATCTCTTTTGATGTTCATAACCATGCTTAATATGAGCTAAACTCCATTTACCATTTAATTTCTATGAAGAAGTTTTGTTTTACTTGATGATTATGTTGAACATGTGATTTAGGTTGGTAAATTACATGGTTATTTTGCAATTATCCTTTAATGAAAATTGTTTTTTCACTTTAACTCAATACATCAAGGTTGATGATTAACAATCATTCATGATTCACTCATGTTCTTGGAGACTAGAAATGGTAAAAAGAATAACTTGATACATTATTCAAGATAAAACATGTATCCTTATATTCTACTTAGAAATGATGAGATATAAGCTATGATCTATTTATTTAGTTTTGATAATTCTGAAATAACATTGTTAACACGATTGCTTAGGTTATCATGTTAGTTAAAGAAATCATATGATGGAATGTGTAATTATAACCTAATTAAATCAACCAAGGTGAGGTTGTGTGACTAAACTATAACCACCCGATGTTGTTAGAATTGGTATTTGAGAAATCGAAGTCAATTCTAATCTTTCTATTTTACCAAACTGCAAGCCTATTTAAATTGACATTTTTGTGGTAGTATGAGAAAGCAAGGGTTGACTTGAAAATATGCATGCTACTTTCTTTTATGTCATAGAATATGTTCACTTAGAAATGAGGGACTATTCTACCATATATTATTAGGGCAAGTTTATCACATGTTCACTTAATAATCATCAAGGAAGAATGGAGTGGATTTTTGATCTTAGATGGTAACCTTCATATAATTGAATTACTCATTTAGAATTTCTCTTCTTGTCAACTATATTATATATATATAGATGTGTGTGTGTGTATTTTTAATAAAAGTTTAAAAATCAACCTCAAAATGATTAAAACTCTCCGATTGAACTAAAACGAAGATTCATTATTAGAAACATTTGTGTCCACGGATCGATACTTGGTTCTTACCAATACTATTCTACATATACGATAGGTACACTTTCCTATTTTGTGTGTGTTTAGTCTTAGTAGAAATCACTTTTAATATTTAAAACACGACTGCGAAAGCTAATCTCCCATTAGACATAATCAATGCCAGCTGTACTAAAAAGTCCTAACACGTATTCGCATATCGTATCATGGCAAATCAACCAAACATTCATCATATAACTTAACTTATGATCACTTAATTCACGAGACAGATTATAGCAGGTACAAACTGATTTTATTCACTAAGAAAAGATTAATTATAATTTCTACAAAATTACCACAGTATAATATATGAATTAGGTTTCTCAAACAATTTTTATTATATTTTTCTCACGCATACAAAACTCACAATAATTCAATCATTACAGATATGTACTAAAAGTTCAGCAGATTGCACAACAAACACTTGTTTAATGGTTCTATCAATTCATTAATCCAGATTGTGCTAGACCAATTGAGTTTTCTTCAACACTCATATACTAATTTTTAGAACTGAAACCAACTCGTTTGGTTTTGTCATTAGGGAGTTATGGTGTCGGAAAGACAGACAGAATATAACTCCCTGAATCAGCTTTGACCAGTGTTTTTTGTAAAATCATAAAAACTATTCAAAACTTGTCTAAAAATTAGAAACTTTACCTTGCTGGAAACTAGACTCATAGTACTATATCCTAGAATCAACAATAATTCAGTAATCATCGTTTAACATTAAGTTACATACCAATGAATAAATGAATACGAATCTGTCAGCAAACTGTGTTGGTATTCTTCTAGGAGGGCTTCATGATAATCGTATGATAATCGTTTAACACAACAATAATGATACAATACAATAGATGATAGTGAATGGAACAAGAAAACTTCAAGAACAAACTGATGTAAAGATAATATATTGATCATAGAATACATGTGCATACAATCCTTTACATCGACCCATATATACTTGTTTGATGAACGGTTTTGTATATAACCATCATCATAACCGTTCATCATAACTACTTGATAAAAATAAGACGTAAACCTAAAAACATATTGTCTGGGCTAACAGGCCCGTTACGCATTAAATATAAACATAGGACTTAATATAAGTTCAGCCCAAAAAAAACTAAAATAGTTTTTGACCCAACAACAAAGTAAACGTAAATATTTTCTTGAGCAGCCCCAAAGTGTGATTTGATCCAACGTGTGATTTTGATCGAGAGATTACAATTTCAACACACCCCCTTAATCTCTTGATCATAAGCTGCTCTTTCCCGTGACATGATTAGAAAATGATTTCAAATGAGTCGGACTCATTTGAACCTCCAAGACTTGAACTTCCAATAGCGTTTCCATCTTCATCACTTGCAATTGTAGTGCTTCTTTTCTTGATTGGCAATGGCTTGATTGATTCTTCTTCTTCACTTGTTTCACCAATAGTATCTACCATCTCTGTTAAATCTTTATCTTCAAAGTAGCCTCTCTTGGTGATAGTGTGATAATACCATTCAAAAGTGTTTAAATACTTGTAGTAGATTGTTTGGATATCACTACCTTGATCAATTCGAAAACCCAACGTGACTGCCAAATCAGTCCACTTTTGATCCTGAGTAACATTCCTAAAACCTCCAAACATATGAACTCCCTTATAAATATCTAACAAATCAACAACCTTGCCATCTTTTAACTTAGGGGAGAAATCTTTCCTTTAGACTTTTGAAAAACATCAACAAACCATTTAACTAGATCAAGGAATTCATTCTTGAGATAATTCTTGTGTTTATTAAGCATCCCATGAACTTGTACCATGTTTAAGAACATGACACACATATCCCAATTTGCCTTGAACCGTTTTCCCTTTTCCTTAATTTCTTCCAAATGATCAAACATCACATTGGCATCGTGTTGATGAAATTGAAAAGAACTTATGGAATGAGGTTTTTCAATCCCTTTTCCTTTATCACAAACTTTGTTCTTAATAATTTCTTTAACAACTTTGTTATCTTCAAATGCCTTTGTGACAATACAATAATCACCATCAAACTTTACATCATACCCTTGCATGATCAATTGTTCCTCACTAAACACATTCTTGTTACTACTAGGAAAAAAACGAACATGGGGTATCTTCCTATAATTTCCATTCACGAACAGTTTGACCACCCCTATCCCGTGTACAAACATCAACTTTTCATTATTATCCCTTTCAACCTTATAGACATTCTTAAAATCATGAAACAAAGTTTGATTATTTGTTTGATGTTTCTTAACACTAGGGTTAACATACCAAGTTTCATTCCAATTCCCACAATCAGATTCTTTAACAATATAATCTATATCATTTGGTTTCGTTTCAATCGGAAAAACGGAATTGGATGACTTACTAGGACATGCATACGCATAGTGGCCAAACGACTAACAACGATAAGAAGAACATGAGAGAGATCACAGTGGCTACTCGGTTCCATACCGTCTTCAACACAAATCGGTGCACCGTGGCCTCCATACTTTTTTCTGGGTGCACTTGTGGAGCGATTTCGGTGGAATTTCGCCTGGTTTATAATTCTCTTCGCTGCCTGATGTTTGAAACGATTCTGAGATGAAACCCTAGGCAAATCTGCCTGCAATAATAACCGTGACAACGCAGTTGATAATCGTCTCACCTGTGACGTCTTCCAGCCGTTGTCGAAACTTCCAATCGTTCGGATCGATTTGAGCCCGTTGGCTCTGATACCACTGTTGGTATTCTTCCAGGAGGGCTTCATGATAATCGTATGATAATCGCTTAACAAAAAAATAATGATACAACACAATAGATGATAGTGAATGGAACACGAAAACTTCAAGAACAAACTGATGTAAAGATGATATATTGATCATAGAATAGACGTGCATACAATCCTTTACATCGACCCATATATACTTGTTTGATGAACGGTTTTGTTTATAACTGTCATCATAATTACTTGATAACAATAAGATATAAACCTAAAAACATACTGACTGGGCTAACAGGCCCGTTACACATTAAATATAAACATAGGACTTAATATAAGTTCAGCCGAAATAAAACTAAAATAGTTTTTGACCCAACAACAAAGTAAACGTAAATATTTTCTTGAGCAGCCCCAAAGTGTGATTTGATCCAACATGTGAATTTGATTAGGAGATTACAATTTCAACAAACTGTTGGCATCAAAACTCAAACCCGAACTTATTTATGACATCTCTAAGGTTCTAATTCATCAATTAACCTTTTAGCGATGAAAGAAGATGTACTAAGCTTCAATTACAAGAAATAACACTTAAAATTGTAAATCCCCAAACTTGGTTCTTAGGGTTCTTCACACTCAACACGAATTCGGCAAAAATTGAGATAGAATTAATGGAAACCGACACCGTACGTGAATTCCTCTCGCAAAAATAATAAGATTAGAGCCTGAAATCAAAGGATGTAGTTAAGAATTGAGTGAGTTAGAGAATTAAGGATGAAAGATTATGGTGGGTGTAGAGAGATGAAGAAATAGAAGAATAAGAAGGAATGAAGAGAAAGAAAAAAAAAGGTAGGTTAAATATGTGGTCAAATTATATTTAAGAATGGGAGGGTAATTCAAAATTTCTTGAAGAAAAGAGGGGGTGAATTTAATTTGAAATTTTGATGGAAGTGAAATTAATAGTAAAAAAAAGAATTATTTTTTATTTTTATTTTTAATAGTTATAATAAAGAGTTGTTAGTGTGTGTGTGTATATATATAAATATACCAGTGGAAGAGCCCGCGCGTTGCGGCGGGGATGCAACGAAAATTCAGTAACTAGCGTTTCGATTCGTTATCATTAACCTAACCAATTATTTATTTCAGTAACATAACCTAAGCTTACTTTCACTTACATAGCTAGCAATTTACCCATCCGGTGGACGGGAATTTCAAGGCAGGAATACGACTACATTAATTCAATAACATATACGACGGTTTGGTTGCGCTCCAATATATTTGTGGCGGTGCAACTTCACAGGATTAGCAAATAGAAGTGTATTACTTCAAACAATATCACACGGATGGATAATCTCAAAGAACTTCCCTGACAAATTGTGGCAATGCAAATGCAACTTTATTCATCGGTCACAACATTTAAAGTACATAAATAAGTAATGCTTCAAGCGTCATTTAAAAACTCTAGTTTCCCTTTAACTTCTCAATAGGGTTCCCAAGGTTCCTAAAATCAGCACACGGTCCCTCGATTGAACACGGTATTAATCCAATAACGCCACTGCAAAATAAACAAAAAAACGTCATCAATTAATGGATGATGGATGATCATCAGCCTATCAATACACATCATCATGCCTCATCTTTACCTTCTAAAATACTCACTTTTTAACACATTCAAAAAGATTTAAACGCAAAACACAGAAAAATCATAATGTATATAATTACCATACCATGTTATTGAAGATGGTGACAGTAGGTGAAAGTCTGTAAATAATCTTACCTGTTGACCTAAGATATGCCTCAAAATGCCCATCAATAAAAAAGAATAAAATTCTCAAATATTAAACAAATTAAAGATTATAAAATATTAATTGGGCACTTTTATCCACTGTTCTTTCGAAAAATATTACATGAATGTTATTTATTTCTGTTTTATTAAAAATGAGCCATAAAAAATAATTATACACGTTTTATAACAGTCTGGACAAAAGGTTAAGATGCATATGAGTTTGTTTGTTTGACTTCAATTGATGGATAATGGATCATCAGCATACCTTGTCTTTACCTTCTAAAAAACTCAGTTTCTAGCGAATTCAAAATGATTCAAATGCAAAACATAGAAAAATCATAAATGCATATAATTAGACAGAGATGTAGTCTCTGGTTAGTAAATTACTCACCCAAACATTAGTTTGAGATGTAGGCAACACATATCCATGCCATCTTTTAGTGTTACAAAACCAATTATGTTACATACTTAGAGGTTACAAGTCTTTCTAAACATTCATAAACTTAAATCTTATATAATAGTTACCTGGACATTTAGAGAATCACTATTAACCAAGTAGAAACCGCCAGAAAAATTTGGAAGCCCGTTTGAAATTTGAGGTGAATGCATATTATAAAAATAATACACATAAAATTTTATTCATGTAATTTGAATCGAATTGAGATATTTATTGAAATTTGATTCACATTAGAATACAAAAATTTCAAATCAAATCAGAATTCAACTCAAAAAACTCGAAGTTCGAATTCAAATGATGTATTTAAATCTGGTTCAAATTGTATTTCAGGTTTGAAAGGCCCGACATGAATTTAGTAAGTGATTATGCCTTTAAGTAAATAAAAACTTATATGAGTTGGAGCGCATTTTTCCATCTGACCCATACCTGGAGGAGCTTTTCAGTTTTTCAGGCACGGTTGTGTTAAGCAAACCAAGTTTCCTAGCTGCACTGATCATTGACCGGAATGATACAGAGTTAAGGCGAAGAAAATGTTACCAATCAACCTAACCCGATCCATCCCATAAAAAAATGACATTCCCAACATAGTCAAATTAGAGGTGATAAAATAGGTAGATTGTATGACACACCAAATATAATGGGTCGGTTCATGTCAACCCGAAACACTTTTGCTAAAACGTTTAAAACTTAATTAACAATTAGTGTGTTGAACATAACATAACTTTTTAGGGTTATTAAATCTAGGAGATTTTATGTATTGAATGTACTTTGGGAGAATTTTGACTCATTTCCTATTTAGCAACTTTGTGAACACTTAGACCTAGTAAAAAGTAAACTATAATGTAAAAAATATTAATAACTATTTGTAACAACATAAGCATGTTAAATTTGTGATAACATAAACATATTAAATTTTAACTATGGGATAGGTAAAACTGACTCATTTTCTTCTACACTTTTTAACCCGATCTGTGTTTACCGGAGCTCATTTTGAACCAAACCAACTTAATGCATCTTTTAAACCGTCTCATTTTTGCTTAAAAACACGTTTTTACCCAAACTCACCAACCTGCCCAGTTTACTCAAGCTGCCCAGTTAAACCACCCCCAAATTCATAATAACAAAACACTCACAGTGGTTTCAGGTGAGGTGATCGAAGCTTTTATGAAGCAGGTGACAAACACATACGGATTCGTAACAGTTAAATTCCACTCTAATCTACCCAATATGCTCTTCTCCATTGTTCATATACACGAGACAAAATCTGAACGAAGTCGTTGACTTTCGTGCCCATATCTCTTCATACTTGAAGGCAATAAGCACTGCACTCATCCCTACACACTGTAACTCTCTTTGGGCCACTTTTTCAGCAACGCATAGTCGGTCAACAATGTGATTGTTAAGTGTAGTGTTTCGTGAATGAGCTCAAATTTGTAGTGAACTTCGATCAACCAGCCGATTAAAATTGCCTCATTTTGTGATTAATTATGGGCTGTAAGTTCACGCAGTCATTAAGAATGTGATAAATGCAAGTTGTAGTAAAAATTAAGTTTATACCATAATTCTCATATTTCAACAGTTCATACCAACTATTAATATGCAACCGAATTGCAGATATGTAACATTCAGTTTTTCTTCTAATATGCACAAAATCCCCATTTTACCCATTTTGACCCACATATTTTGTAGGCTCCTATTAACCATCAGTTTAAAAGGATTGGTATACGGCTCATATTAGCCATTTTGACCATCAGTTACTGTTGGCACATCTTAGTGTTAATCAAAAAAAGAATACCAACAGTAACGAAAACAAATAAGTTGTACTCTAAAAAGTACCAATAATAACAGTAACGAACAAATGAAAAAGAAATGTAACCCTCTGTTGTTGTGACGACTACATTTAACTTATATTAAACTTTATCCTTAATTCACATAATGGCAGATTTTATTTTCTTGAATCTCCATGAATAGGAAAAATGACACCAAAATGAATGGTCTTTTTTTTGTAAATCACAAAAATATCAAAATCGAATTAGAAAGTTAGAACTTTGAAGCAAAACCGATATGTAGAATAATTAAGAATAAAGATTTTTAAAACAAACCCGTGCTGACCAGAACCCATCCCTATCCAAAACGAAATAACCCTTTCTGAATCAACCCGTTTCGACCCATACCCGTCCCTACCCAAACCGGAATAAGCCTTTCTAAATTGACCCATCTTGACCCGAAGTTTCGAACCTGGTTGACATGACCCATTTGTCAGGCCTATTAAAATGCACATACATTCAACCCAACCAGGAGTATTTACAACAAATTTTGATATTTAATAATTTAATTATAAGCATATAACAGAAAATACAATTTGTTTACATTTCTTGAACTTCCAAAATATTTAATGATTTATAGTAATTAATTTAAATAGAACTGTTTGATTTTATAAAATTATAACACTAGAAAATCACCATATATGTAAAACAATTTCAAAAGTTGTAGTAGGTTTTAATAAAGTAAGGAAATTTCTATGACGTCTTTCAGACGTAGAAAATATATATATTTAAAGTTGGAAAAAGAGATAACTTATTAATAGTTAAGGTGAATGGGTTGTAATGAATGAGGATAAGGAAACAAGATAGATGTAGGCTTTAATAAACAGTCTATTTACACAAAAAGAACTTTATTCATGAGATAAATGATAAAAGATAAATCGTTCAAATGAGAAATAATCCAAGGCCATTAAGAGGCGTTACAATACGTAATTAAGAAAGACAAAATAACTTAAGATAGATTAAAGGAACGGTAAAAGTCTTCACGGACTTTGAGTAGTTTAACTGATGTCACTTGGAGCACCATGAGGAGTTGCATTCATTGGGATTGGAGCAGTCGAGGTAGATTGACTTGGGATAGCTTGAATGGGTTGGACTTGCATCACAGGGGCTTGAGTAGAGTAGGCTTGGTACACTTGAGCTTGCGGGTGTGGGTTTTGATAGTGCTGGGTTAAGTAAGGTTGACTTGGATTAGTGGGAGGAGCTTGGAGGGCATGAGGTGGATAGGTTTGAACTTGGTGAGCATGGGTAAAGTAGTGGGGTGCAGTCATGGTTTGGGCTTGATGGGCATGGATAAGTTGAGGGCACGTATTACGGAGGTGATTTGGGTCTCCACACTGGTAGCAAGCACGCGTATAAGGTCCGGCATAGGCCTTCTTGTTCGGAGTATTTTGGTTTTGGTTAGGAGGAGGTTGGTTATTGGGTTGGTTAATAGCATAAGCTTTACGCTTGTTGCTATTGTTGTGGTTGTTGCGGTGATTGTTGTTGTTGGAAGTAGGCTTGGGTTCGGATTTAGCATCAACGGATGAGTCGGTTTCGGTCTTATTGGGATTAGGCTTGGAATCCTTGCGAGACAAGGTTCCATCCATAACATGACTGTCGGTGAGAGAGGCAGTTAGGTCCATCGCCTCACCAACAGTTAAAGGGTCACGACTCACCACAGCATCACGAAAAATGTTTGGTAAGCCGCGCGTGTATTTCTGAATGCCGCGGTGCTCGGGGTACAAGGTGGGGTACGATTCGGCTAAGTTCACGGAAGCGGTGGGAGTAGGTAGAGTTGTCTCCACTATCTTGCTTGAGTTCCCAAAACTCGGCTTCAAGTCTCTGCAGCTCATGTTCCGGGCAAAACTCTTTCTTCATCGCTTCCTTAAGTTCCTCCCAAGGCATGGATACGACCAAGTCAGATCCTTGGTCATTCCTCAGGGCATTCCACCAGATGACAGCTTGACCCTCGAACTTGCTCGAGGCGAACTTAGTCCGTTTGGCATCCGGACATTCATAGTGGATGAAAATATTCTCCATTTCTTCAAACCATTGCAGCAATTTGGTGGCGTTTTCTTCACCAAGAAAGGATGGGGGTTTAGTGCTCAGGAAGTTGCGGAAATCAGAATTGTTCGGTGCAGACGAAGTAGCAAATCCATTGGAGTTGAGGCTTTGGATTTGAGCGATGATTGTGGACATAGCAGCAACAAATTCCTTCGTGATTCTAGCAGCCAAACGGCGATCATGAGAACTAGAGGAACATTGATGACGACGATGGTTTCTTAGCGAAGACATTCTATAAGGACCAAAAGTAAAGAATTTATAAGGCGAAGGGTAAGTTGAAGAAATCATTAATAGAAGATTAGTTGTTTTATGATAACTTTGCTTTTAAGAATAGGTGATATCATGAGAAATATAAGTAAAAGATTGTAAAGTAAGGGTACATGGCGTAGATATTTATGAGTCGAGGTAGTAAAAGTTTAATGCGTGAGAATTAGAGGAGGTCAATTTAAAAGTTAAAATTTAATTTATTGAATTAACGAAACAAAGTTTGTGTGTTGGCCTCCCATGAGCTTTCCATGGCAATTTGAATGGCCCAACAAAATTAACGGATAAAAAAACTGAGTTTGACAGCCCATGAGCGTTACATGACATTTTAACTGTCCCAACTAATTAACGAATTAACAATGCAATGAAGTTTGTCGGACCGATGAGCGTTACATGGCGTTTTAATAGACCAAACTAAATAACGAACTATCAAAATAAAAATTGGGTAGTTGGAGTATCTTGTGAATCACCACGTTGATTACTCCAACAAAAATACTAAACAATTTGAGAAATGGATAGTCGGGATTCCCGACTAACCTTTTAAAATAACATAAAACCATAATCGGAAGGGTTACCAAATTTAAGCCACGAACCACCGTAATTTCGGTTCAAAAATATTATAAGGAATGCAACCACGAATGTGGTCACGGTTGACCGCCTAGTGTGTCGGTCACATGGCATTTGTTTTTGGGTATCGCTCGGGTCTCGCTCGGGTTCATAGGGTCGAGTACTGTGGTCAGGTTATCACCCAGGTAAGGAAAAGTGCCTTACGTTTGGTTCTTGGAACCGTTTTGCCAGTGCCCAACTCACAGTTTCTCTCCCCTTTTCATTTGTGATAGGGACATGCCATATAACCTAGCCCTAAGGTGAACGAGTGAAAACAGAGGTGGGAATTCTTAAGGAATTTCCCGCAAATAAAAGCAATCTAACTTTTTTTTTGAAAAGTTTTTTTTGAATGTTGAGACATAGCCTCGGATTTTGTGTGTGTGTGTGTGTGCATAACAATACAATAGATAATAAATAAATAATTATCTAAGAAAGCCGTAAACAATTTAATTTTTAACACATAAAGGTAAACAGATAAGCACGTATGGGGCTCCTAAACATGCTACTATAGCACCACTAACGACCTATCTTAAACCTGGTTCTGATACCAATCTGTCACACCCCAACCTATGGCGGAAATGTCAGGGCGCGAACTGATTGTCACAGCTCTCAAGGTACTATCATGCAATATTAAATGTGGCAATATCTATTAAATTTAATTAAATAGTCATACATCAAAGTAACCAAAGTGCACAAATAAAACAAAATGTACTATTCTAATTCTTTTGTCTTCTTCTCTAGCATGCAACCTAAGTTTTCTTCAAACACAAGTTTGAGAATCACATCACACGATAACTGCATATGCGTTAAAAATACAATAGGTTTGTCAACACAAGGTTGAGTGAGTAAATCACCAGATTTGAGACACTATATAATACTAAGTAAAAGTGCAAACTGTTCCTGTGAGATATATAAATAAGCCATAGCACATAACAATCAAACAATTACAAGGAAAGCTAACAAAAAAGAAAGGGCTCAACCAATCCATATAAATGGACATTGGTTACCAAGCAAGGACTAAACCGTGCCATAAAAATGGACATCGGTTGCCAAAATAAGCAAGTAGCATTCGAAAAAGCAAGTAAACAAATAGCAAGTAAGGCAAACTGATAAACACACAAGGATAAACAGTTGCGTTTGAGTACTATGTAATAGAAAAATATCTACGAACGCATATGTCCCCAAAACGGTTAAAATAAGTAAAAGAGGGGAGTGAAATACTCACCTTAGTGATTAAGCAAGCGGAATTAGTAAGATAATAATAACAATGAAAGCGGTGATCTCGCGTTGACGATGTGGCCTAATAAAGAAAGTAAATTCGGAAATAAATATACGAAATTGACGAGGCATGATATGACTCAAAAGTTGATGACTAATCATTATTCTATTAAGTTATAAACTATTAACACTTTATTTATTGAATTTTATTATTATGAGAATTATTTTCATATTAAGGTCATACAAAGCAATATAAAGATTCGTTTCGAAATAAATAGTGTAAATATTTGTTTATAATAATGCATTTACCTCATAATTATCATGCAAAAATAATAAGATGTATTTATAAAATATAATTATGTATTTTGTATTTAAAAAGAAAACAATTTTAAAACCTTTAATACAATAAAACGTTTAACAATTCAAATAACGATTATATATATTATATATATAGTTTTAAATCAAGGTTCGGGATAAACGAGTTAATATGATTGCTTATATAAAAAAATACATTTTATTTATCGTTTTGATATTATTATTATTGGTTAAAAGTGATTAAAATAACAAAACATAAAAAAATTAACTAAAAAGACGTGCTGGGGGGGGGGGGGGTTCGAACCCGCGTCCCCAGCCACCCAAGTCTTGAAACGACACTACACTACCAACTGGTGTTGGTACATAATGTCAGTAGTTCATAGTCTAGTGTCTGTAATCGAGTCTGTAATGTTAATTGTGTTTTGTTTATGTTTAAGCGAAGTTACTGACAAGTTCGCTTATCAGGCGAACTTGTTAGTCAAGCGAAGTTAGCAACAACTTCGCCTGAACATATCAGGCGAAGTTGTCGTGTATATATACCTAGGTTACGGCTTAGGTTAAAGTGATCTAGTTCGCTCAGTTCCAGAATTGTAAGTCGTCAGACGTGTATTCGAGAGTTCTCTGTAATCAGTGATATCACATCACGTGTTTCGGTTATAATATAACGTGTGTTCGTTTGTTCGTATCGTGTGTTTTATCGATTAGTTTTCTACGCTCGTAACGACCTACGCAGGGATTCCGCACCTACGTAGATCGAGATATCTCGTGTTGATCCATCCGGGGAACCTACAATTGATATCTCGTGTTGATCCAAAGTTGCTTAAAGGAACCGACTTCGTTGCTTGGAAGGATCGGTTCGAACAATATGTCAAGTACCAGGATGCGAAAATGTGGGTATGCATCCAGGATGGTTATATTCCACCAACTATGGAGTACGAAGGTCGTGATCAGATCAAGAAGTACAGCAAAATGGAAGATGAAGAAAAGAAAATGTATGAGGCCGAGAGCAAGGCTCATGCTGCTATCACTATGGCTCTTCCACAAGAGATCCTTCATACTTTTAGAAAGTACAAGACAGCAAGAGAGCTTTGGGAAGCTCTTGAGAACCGGTTTGAAGGAAATGTGGGAATCCGTGCTTCGAAGATCAAATTGCTCAAAACTCAATTCTCGGTCTTCAAGTATCTGAAAAACGAATCACTTGATGATATCATCACCAGATATTATCATCTTATGACTGAACTCAGCAACTATTCAATTGCATACAAAGAAGATGAGATTGTTGAGAAGCTTCTTGATGCTCTCCCACCAAAATGGGAGATGTATACTGTGTTGATGAGAGAAGATAAAGACTTTGCTGACTATGACCTTGAGACAGCAGTTAACAAGCTCCGAACCTTTGAGCTTAACATGGTTAGAAAGGAGACACCTACGGATCAGGTTCAAGATCCAGGTATGTATGGTGCTAAAGTCAACTCTAGTTCAGGTTCGAAGACTGAATCAGCTGCCTACTACTCGAAGGGAGAGTCGGGCGCCAACTCATCACATGAGGGGCATGTGTCAGTCAACACGAATGGTGATGTTTGCTTTGTAGCAGGTGGATCTAGTGCATCTAAATCGCAAGCAAGCAAGAGTAGTTGCTCTCCAAGTATGCCTAGCAACAACTACTCTAAGATGCCTATGAGTGTCAAATCTGCTGAAGAGCAGTTTGCTCTCTATGCTTCTTTTATTGCTTCCTATGAGAACTACATTCAGGGGAAGATTGTTGATCCAGCTATGTTGGAAGAAGACTATGACCAGATTGATGCTGATGATCTGGAAGAAATGGATCTGCAATGGCAGATGGCTATGATCGTGAGAAGAGTGAAACGGTTTATGAAAAAGACCGGAAGAAAGTTTGTCGGTGGAAGGCCAGGGTTTGACAAGACGAAGGTAAGATGCTACAACTGTCAGCAAAACGGCCACTTTGCTAAGGAGTGCAGAAATGAGCGTGTAGAACGTGGTCAAGGCAAGTCTACACAGCATAATGGGGGTAGTAAAGATTACAGTGCCATGATTTCTAGAGAAGATGGTGAATATAACTGGAACCTGCATTCTGAATAAATCTTTGAACAGGCAAATTTGGCAAATGTTGAAAATGGAGAAAGTGAGAAAGCTACTGGAGAAGAAAAAGCTTTCATGGCTGATGCTAAAGACCAGCTCTCCGAGGTATGTTCTAAACCTACTTGTTCTAAATGTGAAAACTTGTCTGAGCAATTAGCAACTATAACTGATCAATATGTTAGTTTGGATGCTGAGTTTAAAACTCTAAAAGAAGATCATCATTTTACAAAAGCAAGAGAAAATAGCTATAAAGTTAAAATAAAAGCTTGTGAAAAAGATATTAAAAGTCTAAAAGCAAAAATTGCTGAAAAAATTCAAGTGAGTGATCTAAGCTATGAAGTTTTGGAAGAAAAAACCAAACTAATAGCTGAAAGAGAAAAACAGATTGCTGATCACCAGGTGAAAGTGGTGGAACTGAATAGAAAACTTGAGCAGTTCAGAAATTCCTCTGCTATTCTTGATCACCTTGTTAGTGATCAAGGTTCCTCAGTTAAGAGGGGAGGAATTGGTTATCATGAGGTTCCACCACCTTATAATCACAATTACACTTTTAATCCTAGTAATCAGAAATCTGTTGACTTTGAGGTTGTTCAGACAGTTCCAATTAAGGTAACTAGTAAAGAACCAGATGTTAGTAGAGGCGAAACAAGTCCGCCTGTGTCAAGTGTTAAAATTTCTGTTCCGAGTCCGGTCTCATCAGATTCGGATAAGTCATTCGAGTCGGGTAAGACAAAGGAGGAGGTTGTATTACCAAATAGTGGAGAGAAAGATAAAACAACTAAAAAGAGTTCTCCGCTAAACCCGTATGTCCCACCATATGTGAGACGAACGGGCGATAGTACAGCCTCGACATCCAAAACAACTGTTGAAAAGAAAGTAGAGCATAGATGTTGTTTTAGGTGTAATCAATTAGGGCACCTAGTTGCAGATTGCCCTCTGAAGCAGCAATTCAGAGGTGTGAGGCATACCATAACTGAGACTAAGCCTAATGGTAATTATAATACTGGTAAAAGTGAAAACCATTCAAAATTCAGAAATCAGACTAATTCAGGTTTTCAAAGAAACCAATCTCAGTTTCACACTGCTGATAACCAAACAGTAAGTTATAATTCTTTCAATTCACAAAGGTTTGGGAGGCCTCACAATCAATCTACAAGGAGGTATACTAATAGGACTTACAGGAATTATACAGAGACTAACTTTGGAAAGCCAAAGTTCAGGATGTATAGATCCAAGACCAATTGGTCTTGGGTCCCTAGATTCTAATCTTTTGCTTTAATCGTGCAGGAACAGTTGAACAGGGCTGCCAATAATCTTTGGGTTGTGGATAGCGGCTGTTCCTGGCACATGACGGGTAACAAAATCTTGTTACACGATTTGAAACCTGTTCAAGGAGGGAGAGTGAGCTTTGCTGGAGAAAGTGGAGGCAAGATTACAGGAATGGGAACGGTGTCTAATGGAAAGATGACTCTAGAGAAAGTAAACTTTGTCGAAGAATTGAAGCACAATCTGCTGCGTGTGTCGCAGATCTGTGATAAGGAGTACACCGTACATTTTACAAAGAATGAGGCTATTGTGTTGCATCCTGGTTTTCAGATACCAGAGGAGTGGATTGTGATGAAGGCTCCACGTGAGAGGAATACGTATATTATGGATATGAGGTCGACTGAAATGGCCACGGAAGAATCATGCCTTATGACAAAAGCGAGCGAATCGGAGTCCGAATTGTGGCATAGGAGAATGGGGCACATTCATCTTCGGAAGATGAACCACATTCTCAAAAATGGACTTGTGCTGGGCGTTCCCTTGAAAAGTTTCAACTTTGAAGACAAATGTCTAGCGTGCAAGAAGGGAAAGCAGCACAAGAAATCCCATCACACCAAGAAGGTCAATTCTATTGTCAGTACTCTAGAACTGCTTCACATGGATCTCTTCGGTCCCGTGAATGCAAAAAGTCTAGGAGGTACTTCTTATTGCTTGGTGATCACTGATGATTACTCACGATATTCGTGGGTATATTTCCTGAAGACAAAAGATGAAACGGCTCAGATGGTGAAGAATTTGATTACCAAAGTTGAGAACGTTATGGATAAAAGGGTTAAGTTCATCAGGAGTGACAATGGAACGGAGTTCAAGAATTTTGAAATGGAGATCTTCTGCCTTCAGAAAGGGATTGAGCACCAGTACAGCGCTCCGTATACTCCGCAACAGAATGGAGTGGCTGAGAGGAAGAATAGAACGTTAATTGAAGGAGCCAGAACTATGCTGGCTGATTCGAAGCTTCCTGTGGTGTTCTGGGCTGAAGCAGTTGCTACAGCCTGTTATATCCTGAATAGAGTCTTGACTGTTAAAAGACTTAATAAAACGTGTTATGAGCTTATGCATGGGAGGAAGCCCAACTTGAGTGGTCTTGAACCATTCGGGTCCCCTTGTTCGATTTTAAAGACAAATTCTAAATTTGGTGAAGTAGCCGATGAAGGAATCTTAGTCGGTTATGTTGTTGGGACTCCCAACAGACGTGTCTTTAATACATCGACCGGCAAGGTTGAGGTGGTGTGTAACACCGATATCACAAGTTACAAACCGCCAAAACCAAGCAATGGACCTGCTGAGTTTTTCGACTATGATAGACTTTTTAAGTCTTTTAACATACCTTATTTTGATTGTGCAGAAGTAGAAGAAAGAGTTGCTACGAAGATCATCCTTGACGAGGAAGAAAATCTAGTGCAAAGACAGCTGTTTGATAAATGTCAACCTTCCTCATCAAATGCTATCGATACCCCTGCTGCCTCTCCTGAAGAAGAATTTTTCAATCCATTTCACTCTCAGCAAGAAACAACCATTGATGAGCTCTCTTCTAACTTGGAAGACAATCTGCATGTCGGTTTGGTTCCGACCACGAGAATTCATAAAGATCACTCTTTGGAGAATGTGATTGGTGATGTGTCCTCCGGTGTACAAACAAGACGTAGCTTGAATGAGCACACCTGTGTTTACACAAGCATTAAGGAGACAGGCATAATCAACGAATGCTTGTACACCTGCTTTATCAGCCAGATTGAACCAAAGAATTATCAAATGGCTCTAAAGGACAGCTCGTGGGTCGAAGCCATGCAAGAAGAGCTGGCTCAATTCAAGAAAATGGAAGTTTGGACTTTGGTTGAAAAACCAAAGAATGTGCATGCGATAGGCACAAAATGGGTTTTTAAGTGCAAGAGAGATGAGAAAGGGATTATTATAAGAAACAAGGCGAGGCTAGTCGTTAAAGGTTTTAATCAACAAGAGGGGATTGATTATAATGAAGTGTTCGCTCCTGTGGCAAGATTGGAAGCCATTAGATTGTTTTTGGCATTTGATGCTTATAAGAAGATGAAGGTATTTCAGTTAGACGTGAAAAGTGCGTTCCTAAATGGGAAAGTTGATGAGGTTGTGTACGTTGAGTAACCTCCGGGTTTTCCTGACCCAGACTTTCCAAACCACGTGTACAAGTTAAGCAAGGCGTTGTATGGACTACATCAGGCACCTCGTGCCTGGTACTCAACTTTATCAGATTACTTGCTTGAAAATGGGTTTGAAAGAGGGAAGATAGATAGCACGTTGTTCTTCAAGAGAGAAGGAAGCGACTTCCTGCTGGTGCAAGTCTACGTGGATGACATTATCTTTGCTGCATCAAAAGTCTCCATGTGTCAGGAGTTTGAGGCCGTCGTGAAGAAAAGGTTTGAAATGAGTGCTATGGGTGAACTAACTTTCTTTTTAGGATTGCAGGTTGATCAGAAGAACGATGGGATGTTCATTCATCAGACCAAGTATGTCCATGATGTGCTCAAACGCTTCAAGATGAAGGACAGCACTCCATTCGATACTCCAATCTGCCTCAACCATAAATTGGGTGCTGAGACAGACAATGACACAGATGTGGACCCAACTCAGTATTGGGCTATTATAGGTTCTTTAATGTACTTAACTGCTTCTAGACCTGATATTATGTTTGCAGTTTGTCTTTGTGCTCGTTTTCAGGCAAACCCAAAGGAATCTCACATGAAGGGTGTGAAGAGGATCTTGCGATATCTCAAAGGCAAACCTAAGCTGGGGTTGTGGTACGCGAAGGGAGGAGACTTGGAATTGGTAGCTTACACAGATTCTGATTATGGAGGGTGCAATCAGAGTCGGAAGTCAACTACTGGAGGATGTCAGTTTCTAGGAGGCAGATTAGTGTCCTGGCAATGCAAGAAGCAGACATCAGTCGCCATTTCAACATGTGAGGCAGAATACATGGCAGCATCCAACTGCTGCTCCCAGGTTCTGTGGATTCAACAACAGTTACGCGACTATGGTCTGAATTTCTCACTTACTCCAATTTGTATTGATAACACTGCTGCGATCTCAGTAACTAATAATCCCGTAAAGCACAGTAAAACTAAACATATTGACATACGTCATCATTTTATACGGGATTGTGCTGAGAAGAAACTGATTGTGCTTGAAAAGGTGGATACGCTTGATAATTTCGCTGATTTATATACTAAAGCGTTTGACAAATCAAGATTTCAAAACCTTGTTGAGTTGAATGGGATGATCAATCCCGAGTAACCATGCTTTTTGTGCACATATATATAAAAAAAAAAATGTCACTATCGCTTAAAATTATGTCGGTTACCTCAGTTTGAAGGACATATCCTCGGATATGTTTGGTCCTCATTTTCTACTTGTAGAGTTTGAGGATTGCCATTAACCAGATGACTGAATGTGACCGGGGCGGTTTATGATGTGTTTTTATTCTTTCGCTGAAAATTAGTCGTTCATACTTAGTTAGAAGGACACATACTTGTATGTGGTCGGTCCAGCGGATCCATTGGATCCTCAGGATAACCGTTTACCTGAAGACTTTGAACTGATCGGAGCGATTGAAGTCAAAATTTTTTTAAGGGAAATGAAATTAGTTTTCAAGTCTACTACTTCGTAAGAAGTTCGTTTGCTATGTTTAACAGAAAATTGATCCAACCTTGGAAAATGATAGATATACTGATTCTGTGTGCTTAACTAGTGAAGTTATTAGGCTTAAAAGGCTTTAGAACAGTCATTGTATGTCGTGGTAGCTTTTTATGGTACGTAAAAGTAGATGTGATACAAACTAAATCTACTCGATTTTATGTGGAAACTTCTTAAGAGTTCTGCATGTCTTCATATATATCTTTCTGAATGATAGGCAGAAAAGCGATTACCCAATCATACACGAGCCTGTTAGTGTTCTGATTCCCGTGAAGAAAGCGTGTCAAGAGACTGCAGTGATCCAGATTCGGGACTTGCAGTTGTTCTCTATGTGTTCGAAAAAAAAAAAAAAAAAGCCTTATGAGTTATTGAAACATTCTAGAGCTGACAATGTCAAGACTTCTCAATCATGGAGTAAGAAAGAGAACGGGAAACAGATGAAGAGTACTTACAAACTTAATCAGACACTATGGGTTGAAGTCAATTCGGGGTGACTTGGGGAAAGCCAAATACGCTTTGAGAATAGATAGGAGGCATCATAATCTCTGAGTTGTTGCCCACTTAATTTTTGAGCTTAATTGAACTTAACTCGTATCACAGAAACGATGAAAACCATCTTAAGTTATTTACCTGCCTACAACCTGTTTCTTTATGTCATAATACAGCTAAACACGGATCTATGTGACAGTCACGTAGTTAGTATGATTCCTGTTCGGATCTTTTCTAAAACATGGTAGTCCCTGTCTAGACTGAAATTTGATCCCTTATACTTTAATTTTTAAAAGTTTTTCGTACTTAGGTAGTTTATGATTTTATAACTGGTTACTTGGACTTGATCGTGTCATTTAATTCTTTAGGGAAGTTTTAAAACTTAATTGCAAATTATTCGAATTTTGGGGTTTGTATTGAAAAATTTTTAATTTCAGCGAAGTTCTGCATAACTTCGCCTGATAGGCGAAGTTATCCACAACTTCGCCGATACATCTGTGACCCTATATAAAGGACTCTAAAGGTCAAACTGTTCATTTATTTCAAAATCCAGCGAACTTATTCTCACAGAAACCTCGGCGAACTTATCGATTCTTTTATCATCAATCATTCTGTGTTTTCTTTGTCGATTAAAGGTGTGTAGGGTTCCATATTCGTATAATCATTGTCGTTAATGATTATCACAGGTCGATACGACCCGTTTCGTGACCTCGGTTATTTGAAACCTAAAAACCCGATTTTCAAACTTGTTTTTACGTGATAGTAAACCACTTAAACGTATAAACCCTCATAATATCATGTATTTCGGAGTCCTCGATCTCCGAAATCATCATCTACACGTCGTTCAACAACCTTAACTGTTGCCGATTCGAATTCGGCGAAGTTACAGTTTAGGCGAAGTTATCCGTAACTTCGCCTGAGGTTTAACTTCGCCAGAGGCGATGTTGTGGTGAGGCGAAGTTATCATTAACTTCGCCTGGACCTTTTTACTTATTAGTTATTAGACGAACTTAAAGATGAAGCGAAGTTGTTCCCAACTTCGCCCCATCTTTAACTTCGCTTATACAGATTTTATCACAACTTCGCTCATGGTAACAAGCGAACTTGTGTTATTCTTTAATGTTTATCTAACTTGGTTCGTTTGTTGCAGATATGGCTGCTGTTGCTAGTGCTGGTGGTGCAGGCGGTGATGACGGAGGTGATCAACAAAGACAGTTCTTCCCGGGTCACAACATGTATATCACCTTAGACCCGGAAGCGAGCGGAGTTGATGATTTCCGCGAAATCATCACATTCCTTTTACGCACGAGGATATTCCACGCCATTACAACAACTCTGCCGATATCCTTACCCAACATTGAGGATTTCTGGCAGACCGTGGAATACGACTGTAGAGTCGAGCCCCCGGTGATGCGCGCAACCGTCAACAATCATATTGTTCAGTTCTCTTCTGAACATATCCGGGCGGCTCTGCGGTTTGGAAACGAGACAAGGGATGACCCGACAGAGTTTGTAGCTCCTTTCCGCGATGGAGCATTTTTGAGGATGGGTTATTCAGGTCCCTTGGGGGATTCGTAGAGAAGGAAGGGTTTTCTGCTTGACCAGTGGCGCTTTCTCATGCATGTTATGATAGTATGCATGTCAGGGAGAAAGGCGGGCACTGATGGCATGGGCGCGACCATGCAGTCAGCAATGACTGCTCTGACATACAACAAGCGATTCAGCTTTAGTCAAATGGTCTTTTACGAGATTGATCGTCAACGAAGAGCGATGGCGCGTGAGCGGTTCATCATGTATCCAAGATTCCTACAAATGATCTTGAATCATGTTGCTCCAATACTTCCTCAGCGCCGTCCGATCCGATATGTAGAGAGTGTGAACAAACGGATCTTCGCCCAGTGTCGATCCTCCAGTGCGAGGAGCAAACCTGAGCTTCGTCCTCGCCATACTCCACTCTTTGGGTACTTAATCAACCAGGGGTATGTGCCTGCTCGTGGGGATGAGTTTAGGGACCCGGCACCACAACAGGCAGGAGCACCTCAAGTTATACCTGCTGCTCCTGTTGTGTCACCGGAGGAGGAAGTGGACCTTGATGCAGAATTTGGTGGTCAAGGCTTCTTTGATATGGATCGGGTGGATCCAGAGGAGAACGTTCAGGTCCCAGTTGAACGTGCCTCGACTGTGAATGTTACTATAGCAGCTACAACGGTGGCTGTCTCAGATTCTAATGATGAAGCGGCAGAGGCGAGAAGGATTATGGTGACTCGAGAAAGACTACATGGGAAAAGAAAGAGAACAGATGATGATGACGAGTCAGACTATGAGGAAGAGGTACAACAGTTGATAAGAAGGTCAAGAAGGGTACGGATAGGTGCAGGATCAGGAGCCGGTGAGAGCTCTACGGTGGTACGTTTCACTCCACCAGCACTATCAGGTATGACAATGGTTCCCTCATCCCTACAGGTTACAAGGCCAAGCGCTACGGGTGTTCCCGTAGTGGCTACATCGTCTACATTTGGCCTTCCACCCACTACTTTCCAACTTTCGACTCCCGTGATCGTTTCGTTGCCGCCTCCGACTGTTACTCCATCGGAGGTCGTAGCACGCTTTATAGAGTCGACTGTTGTGGCCACTGCAGGGTTTTCGGTCACGATACCACCTGCGGTTACGTCCACAGCTACTTCTGATGTCCCGGCTTCATTCGAAATCCCTCCTCAGTATTCTCAAGACATATCTCACAAGAGGTTCGATTTCGATGCAACCCTATCAGACTCGGAAAGAATAGCTGCACTAGAGCGGGTCGTGACAGAGCAATCTAGGATAAATCTTATCCAGACCTAGGCTATTCAGCGCCTAGTAGCAGAAAATCAACTACAGTCGTCCCTCCTGGTTGAACATGGAAAAATTATAGATGCTATGAAGGAGTTCTTGGCATCTCAGGGGGAGACGAGCTGTAAAGGCGACGAGCTCAGGACAAAGAAGAAGAATGACAGAGACGATGATCCCAATGCATCGAAAGGTGCAGGTGGTGAGTTGCCAAGAACTACTCAAGCTCTTGGGACAACCACAGCTCAGGGGGAGTCTGCAGGTGCAGCTGGCGGTTCTGGTGGTGATGAGGTGGTGATGGTAGATGACGAGGAGATGGGAGATGATGTGATCGATGCCTTGAAGGAGTTGGATGATGATATGTTAGATGTTGATGATATGTGTGATGATGATGTGCTGCCATTAGAAGAAATTGAGAAGATTGGTGCACAGATAGTGATAGAAGATGATGTTGAAGAAGGTGAAATTGTAGAGGAGAATGTTGAACATGAGCTTCCAACCGTTGAGAAGTCGAATGTATGTGAAGATACAGTAGTTGATGATACAGAATAGGAGGAGCAGCCTAGATGGAAGGAAGGCTATGCTCATTGGTTTATCAAAACGAAGAAGCCAGTGGTACCTACAATGTTCAAGAAAAGCTATAATATTAAAGGGTACGCTGAGTCAAAGAAAGGCATTATCTGTTGGTTATATGATGAACAGCTAAAAGTGTTCGTGGTGAAAAGATATGATGGGATCCAATACTTTAAGAGAACGTTGAGATCTCTAAATACCTTACCTGAGTGTGAGGTAAAGGATTTGGCCAGACTGGGGTTGATTAATAGAAGTGATGATAATATGACCAGAGTTATTGGGAAGATAGTATGGAAAGAAAGTATTAAAGAGAAAAAGTTTGAGTTGTTAAAACCACAGAAAGGGAAATTAGTTTAAGATACTGAAAGAGGAATGAGAGCAGATGGCAAACCTTGGATGGTGATGAAATATAAGCCGATTCGGTGTTTGAAAGAGGTTCCAATGAAGACTATGCCTCAAGATGTGCTGAAAGATCTTAAATGGTGGTATGTGGATTGCCAGACTGCTGAAGCCGTGATGGAAGACGAAGACGAACAAGAAGTGCTAAGAGTGTATGATCCGATGCATCTTGTTAATTTATCTAAAGCTGATCTGCAGGTGTTAAACGAGAAGAAGATATTCTATATTCCTGCTTGGAAAGACGAAGCGAGGAAATATCAGCGAGTTGTCACGGTCTGTGTAAGAGAGGGAGTGCATGCATGAAGATTACAAGACAAGTGCTTAAAGATAAAGATATGAAGCTACTGCCAAGGGGGAGTCTGTTGGTACATAATGTCAGTAGTTCATAGTCTAGTGTCTGTAATCGAGTCTGTAATGTTAATTGTGTTTTGTTTATGTTTAAGCGAAGTTACTGACAAGTTCGCTTATCAGGCGAACTTGTTAGTCAAGCGAAGTTAGCAACAACTTCGCCTGAACATATCAGGCGAAGTTGTCGTGTATATATACCTAGGTTACGGCTTAGGTTAAAGTGATCTAGTTCGCTCAGTTCCAGAACTGTAAGTCGTCAGACGTGTATTCGAGAGTTCTCTGTAATCAGTGATATCACATCACGTGTTTCGGTTATAATATAACGTGTGTTCGTTTGTTCGAATCGTGTGTTTTATCGATTAGTTTTCTACGCTCGTAACGACCTACGCAGGGATTCCGCACCTACGTAGATCGAGATATCTCGTGTTGATCCATCCGGGGAACCTACAATAACTGGGCTGGCTGGAAACTTGATACAATCACGCAAACAAAAATTTATAAATAGCGCAACCAATTACCCAATAACTTATGAACCCTAGATCGATCAATCGGCCAAACCGTTATACGTTTGGCCGATTAACCTTAGGGTTAATGAAATCGAGTCCTAAGCGAACTGTAATGTATAATCAATTTCCTCAAACGAAGATAAAACACGGGTTAACAAATCGGAACAGGGGACGACCAGAAACGTGGATGAATGGACTATCAACGGTTGATGAAAACACAATTGGTTTGAGGGTTAAGGAAGTCGATGATGAAAAGACACTATATGCAAGAATAATTGAATTTATATGATCGATTACGCATATAACGAGTTAGGGTTTAGGGTCGGTTCATTTATTTAAGCAATGTGTATCAATTTGATCGGTTATACCAATTAACTGGTGTCGGTAAGCCGTAAATGGAAAGAATAACATCTCAAAAAGATTCAATTACTATGATTATGACGAGAATTGAGGACCAAGAAATCAAACGGGTCAACGGGTTAAGGATACGAACATGGATACGGGTTAGCCAGATTTGGGTAATAATATATTTGAAAATTTGCTAATTAATCCCTGAAATTTGAAAGTGGGAGCATAAAAGGGTAATAATTCAAGTTTGGGTTAAAATTGCATAATCTTCAAAGTTGTTTATATATATTACACATATAATTATATAATAATATTAAAATAATAATTAACTCGATAGACGCGATATTTTTTATTGGTAAAATTAACTCGAACGTGGAAGCAGGTCGAGTATTTAATATAAAATATTAATTTGAAAATCCCGAGTTGTTACAGTCTCCCCTACTTTTGGGAATTTCGTCCTGAAATTAAAGAATACTGATGTGCCGAGAACAGTCAATTAAATATTAACTAAATTAAATAAGTAATAAAAACTAGATTTAAGACTCAACTACGCAAAACACTGGCAAGTGAACCGATCAATTGTACTAAGCTAAGTATGTCTGGAATATCGAACCCATAGAACTTTATAAATTACGTAAATTAACTAATTAGAATCGACTTACGACATGACTATTTATTAATAATATTTGAGGGGGTTTTTAAACTAATATTAAACTAAGAAAACAAATAAGCAAGTAAACGAGAAACAAGCAATCAAACACAAGATCGAAACCAATAAGAGAAGGAATCTACCTAGGTAAGAATCCCATGCATCAACAATCATCAAGCAATGGACAAATAACATGATTATGGAAACTGATTTCTAAACATATTCATCTAACAAACCCTAAGGACCCTTGACCGAATCAAACGAAATCCCAAAGAATAATTATTAGATTATTAAGCAATCAGTATTATTGATTTACTTACAGTTATCAATTAGGGTTAATTAATAGTATCTAAAGCAAGATATCTTACGAAACACTAAACCCTAGATAACTTGATAAACTTAACATGACATCATGAACAAGGATCAACACAATAAGCAAGAATATTGTCACTATCTATCCTAGCATGCAATTGACCAAGACACATGAATAACTCCTCACCTTACAGCTATTGGAATTTAGCAAAACATTCAAAATCCTAATCAATAATTAACAAGCTTCTATGATCTAATAGGCCTATTCAACCATAATAATCAAAACACCAAGTAATTGATTAAACATAAACCCTAAATCTAAAGAACACATTCAAAAGATAAAAGATTTATGTGAAGCAATAGTTAATAATCAACCAAGATAATAAACACTCATATGCATCATGAAAGCAAAATCAAGTCTTTTACTATTAATATAACGAAACCATAATCAAATCATTATCCAAAGCAAGAATCAAGCGTCAAACATGTTCATCAAACCTAGGTAGACATGAAGTCTAGCCTAGAATCATTATTAAGAACAATCCTAAACAAGTATTAAAAACAAAGAAGCAAAAAATGATAGATAATGAACAAGAACAATGAAAAAGAACGAGAGAACCCGTTTTAATCGACCCTTGAACACTCGTATGAAAGATTGATGATCTTCTTTGATTCCTAGCTTCAAATCTCCTCAAAACGCTTGGTTTTCTTCTCAAAATCGGCTACAAATGAGCTTCCAATCGGCTAGGTTGGCAATGAGAAGTTTATGTAGTGCATAACGGGCTTGGATTTGCAAAATTAGGTTGACCAGAAGGCCTAGGCGCCGCGCCCTCCAGGAGGGAATTTTGAGATTTTTTTGTTCTATTATTTTATCTTGCAAAATCTTGATTAATCTTCTTCCTTGAACTCCAAGTAACGCTTAGAACCTTCTAGCCCTTCTTTTTCTTGACTTTCAAACCACCATCTATATGCAAATAAATCAAAACTCGTAAGTGAAGTAGTTATGTAACCAATGATGAGCAAAACGAACATAAACTACGCATGAAAAGATAGAAAGAATTAAGTTTAACATGCAAAACACCAAACGATCTAAAACACATAAACATATAATAAACTTGACTCAAAACCTAAATTAATAAAAGGAGAACAAAACACAAACTAAACCGAACTCAAAACCTTAAATACACATGACTTTACAAGGGATTCGAGTTGTATAAATAGATGTATATCAAATATTATAACAACCCCATTAAATTTTTAGGAAAAATAAAAGAAAATTTTAAATATGATTTAAATCATAATACAAAACTTTGAATAGTTGAAGCAACACTCTAAATGAAAATCCGATAAGAGCAATTATATATAGGATGTACCAGCGGCGTATCCACCATGTCCTTATCATCCTTACATTTGCACCGTTACCTCAACTACCTACGATTCTAAATTATGACACACAATTATTCGGATTATGATTTCCATGCGAGGACTTCGATAATTACGTGTCGACCCGTAATTACTTAGTTCGTCGAATGGTCCGCATAACTCGTCCCATTGTGTGGGCTACAAGACATGATTTCAAGAAACAAGGATTTAAAGGAGTTTTAATTATAACACTAGAAAATCACCATATATGTAAAACAATTTCAAAAGTTGTAGTAGGTTTTAATAAAGTAAATAAATTTCTATGACGTCTTTCAGACGTAGAAAATATATATTTAAAGTTGGAAAAAGAGATAACTTATTAATAGTTAAGGTGAATGGGTTGTAATGAATGAGGATAAGGAAACAAGATAGATGTAGGCTTTAATAAACAGTCTATTTACACAAAAAGAACTTTATTCATGAGATAAATGATAAAAGATAAATCGTTCAAATGAGAAATAATCCAAGGCCATTAAGAGGCGTTACAATACGTAATTAAGAAAGACAAAATAACTTAAGATAGATTAAAGGAACGGTAAAAGTCTTCACGGACTTTGAGTAGTTTAACTGATGTCACTTGGAGCACCATGAGGAGTTGCATTCATTGGGATTGGAGCAGTCGAGGTAGATTGACTTGGGATAGCTTGAATGGGTTGGACTTGCATCACAGGGGCTTGAGTAGAGTAGGCTTGGTACACTTGAGCTTGCGGGTGTGGGTTTTGATAGTGCTGGGTTAAGTAAGGTTGACTTGGATTAGTGGGAGGAGCTTGGAGGGCATGAGGTGGATAGGTTTGAACTTGGTGAGCATGGGTAAAGTAGTGGGGTGCAGTCATGGTTTGGGCTTGATGGGCATGGATAAGTTGAGGGCACGTATTACGGAGGTGATTTGGGTCTCCACACTGGTAGCAAGCACGCGTATAAGGTCCGGCATAGGCCTTCTTGTTCGGAGTATTTTGGTTTTGGTTAGGAGGAGGTTGGTTATTGGGTTGGTTAATAGCATAAGCTTTACGCTTGTTGCTATTGTTGTGGTTGTTGCGGTGATTGTTGTTGTTGGAAGTAGGCTTGGGTTCGGATTTAGCATCAACGGATGAGTCGGTTTCGGTCTTATTGGGATTAGGCTTGGAATCCTTGCGAGACAAGGTTCCATCCATAACATGACTGTCGGTGAGAGAGGCAGTTAGGTCCATCGCCTCACCAATAGTTAAAGGGTCACGACTCACCACAGCATCACGAAAAATGTTTGGTAAGCCGCGCGTGTATTTTGAATGCCGCGGTGCTCGGGGTACAAGGTGGGGTACGATTCGGCTAAGTTCACGGAAGCGGTGGGAGTAGGTAGAGTTGTCTCCACTATCTTGCTTGAGTTCCCAAAACTCGGCTTCAAGTCTCTGCAGCTCATGTTCCGGGCAAAACTCTTTCTTCATCGCTTCCTTAAGTTCCTCCCAAGGCATGGATACGACCAAGTCAGATCCTTGGTCATTCCTCAGGGCATTCCACCAGATGACAGCTTGACCCTCGAACTTGCTCGAGGCGAACTTAGTCCGTTTGGCATCCGGACATTCATAGTGGATGAAAATATTCTCCATTTCTTCAAACCATTGCAGCAATTTGGTGGCGTTTTCTTCACCAAGAAAGGATGGGGGTTTAGTGCTCAGGAAGTTGCGGAAATCAGAATTGTTCGGTGCAGACGAAGTAGCAAATCCATTGGAGTTGAGGCTTTGGATTTGAGCGATGATTGTGGACATAGCAGCAGCAAATTCCTTCGTGATTCTAGCAGCCAAACGGTGATCATGAGAACTAGAGGAACATTGATGACGACGATGGTTTCTTAGCGAAGACATTCTATAAGGACCAAAAGTAAAGAATTTATAAGGCGAAGGGTAAGTTGAAGAAATCATTAATAGAAGATTAGTTGTTTTATGATAACTTTGCTTTTAAGAATAGGTGATATCATGAGAAATATAAGTAAAAGATTGTAAAGTAAGGGTACATGGCGTAGATATTTATGAGTCGAGGTAGTAAAAGTTTAATGCGTGAGAATTAGAGGAGGTCAATTTAAAAGTTAAAATTTAATTTATTGAATTAACGAAACAAAGTTTGTGTGTTGGCCTCCCATGAGCTTTCCATGGCAATTTGAATGGCCCAACAAAATTAACGGATAAAAAAACTGAGTTTGACAGCCCATGAGCGTTACATGACATTTTAACTGTCCCAACTAATTAACGAATTAACAATGCAATGAAGTTTGTCGGACCGATGAGCGTTACATGGCGTTTTAATAGACCAAACTAAATAACGAACTATCAAAATAAAAATTGGGTAGTTGGAGTATCTTGTGAATCACCACGTTGATTACTCCAACAAAAATACTAAACAATTTGAGAAATGGATAGTCGGGATTCCCGACTAACCTTTTAAAATAACATAAAACCATAATCGGAAGGGTTACCAAATTTAAGCCACGAACCACCGTAATTTCGGTTCAAAAATATTATAAGGAATGCAACCACAAATGTGGTCACGGTTGCCCGCCTAGTGTGTCGGTCACATGGCATTTGTTTTTTGGGTATCGCTCGGGTCTCGCTCGGGTTCATAGGGTCGAGTACTGTGGTCAGGTTATCACCCAGGTAAGGAAAAGTGTCTTACGTTTGGTTCTTGGAACCGTTTTGCCAGTGCCCAACTCACAGTTTCTCTCCCCTTTTCATTTGTGATAGGGACATGCCACATAACCTAGCCCTAAGGTGAACGAGTGAAAACAGAGGTGGGAATTCTTAAGGAATTTCCCGCAAATAAAAGCAATCTAACTTTTTTTTTTGAAAAGTTTTTTTTGAATGTTGAGACATAGCCTCGGATTTTGTGTGTGTGTGTGTGTGTGTACATAACAATACAATAGATAATAAATAAATAATTATCTAAGAAAGCCGTAAACAATTTAATTTTTAACACATAAAGGTAAACAGATAAGCACGTATGGGGCTCCTAAACATGCTACTATAGCACCACTAACGACCTATCTTAAACCTGATTCTGATACCAATCTGTCACACCCCAACCTATGGCGGAAATGCCAGGGCGCGAACTGATTGTCACAGCTCTCAAGGTACTATCATGCAATATTAAATGTGGCAATATCTATTAAATTTAATTAAATAGTTATACATCAAAGTAACCAAAGTGCACAAATAAAACAAAATGTAATATTCTAATTCTTTTGTCTTCTTCTCTAGCATGCAACCTAAGTTTTCTTCAAATACAAGTTTGAGAATCACATCACACGATAACTGCATATGCGTTAAAAATACAATAGGTTTGTCAACACTAGGTTGAGTGAGTAAATCACCAGATTTGAGACACTATATAATACTAAGTAAAAGTGCAAACTGTTCCTGTGAGATATATAAATAAGCCATAGCACATAACAATCAAACAATTACAAAGAAAGCTAACAAAAAAGAAAGGGCTCAACCAATCCATATAAATGGACATTGGTTACCAAGCAAGGACTAAAACGTGCCATAAAAATGGACATCGGTTGCCAAAATAAGCAAGTAGCATTCGAAAAAGCAAGTAAACAAATAGCAAGTAAGGCAAACTGATAAACACACAAGGATAAACAGTTGCGTTTGAGTACTATATAATAGAAAAATATCTACGAACGCATATGTCCCCAAAACGGTTAAAATAAGTAAAAGTGGGGAGTGAAAGCGGTGATCTCGCGGAATTATTAAGATAATAATAACAATGAAAGCGGTGATCTCGCGTTGACGATGTGGCCTAATAAAGAAAGTAAATTCGGAAATAAATATACGAAATTGACGAGGCATGATATGACTCAAAAGTTGATGACTAATCATTATTCTATTAAGTTATAAACTGTTAACACTTTATTTATTGAATTTTATTATTATGAGAATTATTTCATATTAAGGTCATACAAAGCAATATAAAGATTCGTTTCGAAATAAATAGTGTAAATATTTGTTTATAATAATGCATTTACCTCATAATTATCATGCAAAAATAATAAGATGTATTTATAAAATATAATTATGTATTTTGTATTTAAAAAGAAAACCTTTTTAAAACCTTTAATACAATAAAACGTTTAACAATTCAAATAACGATTATATATATAGTTTTAAATCAAGGTTCGGGATAAAAAACGAGTTAATATGATTGCTTTTATAAAAAAATACATTTTATTTATCGTTTTGATATTATTATCGTTAAAAGTGATTAAAATAACAAAACATAAAAAAATTAACTAAAAAGACGTGATTGGGGGGGGGGGGGGGGTTCGAACCCTCGTCCCAGCCACCCAAGTATTGAAACAACACTACACTACCAACTGGGCTGGCTGGAAACTTGATACAATCACGCAAACAAAAATTTATAAACAGCGCAACCAATTACCCAATAACTTATGAACCCTAGATCAATCAATCGGCCAAACCGTTATACGTTTGGCCGATTAACCTTAGGGTTAATGAAATCGAGTCCTAAGCGAACTGTAATGTATAATCAATTACCTCAAACGAAGCTAAAACACGGGTTAACAGATCGGAACAGGGGACGACCAGAAACATGGATGAATGGACTATCAACGGTTGATGAAAACACAATTGGTTTGAGGGTTAAGGACGTCGATGATGAAAAGACACTATATGCAAGAATAATTGAATTTATATGATCGATTACGCTTATAACGAGTTAGGGTTTAGGGTCGGTTCGTTTATTTAAGCAATGTGTATCAATTTGATCGATTATACCAATTAACTAGTGTCGGTAAGCCGTAAATGGAAAGAATAACATCTCAAAAGATTCAATTACTATGATTATGATGAGAAATGAGGACCAAGAAATGAAACGGATCAACGGGTTAAGGATAAGAACATGGATACGGGTTAGCCAGATTTGGGTAATAATATATTTGAAAATTTGCTAATTAGTCCCTGAAATTTGAAAGTGGGAGCATAAAAGGGTAATAATTCAAGTTTGGGTTAAAATTGCATAATCTTCAAAGTTGTTTATATATATTACACATATAATTATATAATAATATTAAAATAATAATTAACTCGATAGACGCGATATTTTTTATTGGTAAAACTAACTCGAACGTGGAAGCGGGTCGAATATTTAATATAAAATATTAATTTGAAAATCCCGAGTTGTTACAACGTACATGTGTTTGTGATTTCAATGCAAATAATACTTGATTTTACAAAAATAAAAAATAAAAAATAAAAAAAAAATCCTGTTGTAAATGTAATGAATTTTCTTACCACTATATGAATCATAAACACCAAAAGTCTTACACTATAACTTGTTTCAACCTGCAACAAAATAAGATAAAGGGTCAATTTGAAAAGTTGATACATTGAAATTTTGCATTCACAGACTGAAATTAGGGGAAATCAGATTAATAACTTGCAAATAAGAATTCAATGAAGGAAACACAATTCTAATTGGAAAAAGGAACCCACAAAACCCTGTTACTAGTGAATCAGTCGGTTCAGTTGTTCGTGGGTGGTGTTGAGGCAGGAACTAAAACCCTACAGAAAGAAAACTAATACTAATGACTGACTGGTGGGGGGTGTATTATGTAGGGATGGAGTGTAACGTTTGCTGTTAATTGAAGAACCTAGTTGAAAGGAGGATTCAGTGTCATGTAAGTTTTTACCATACCGGAGCATTGAAGTGAACGGAGTGTATTACACCAGAGAATTGTGAACAGATGATTGAAAAGATGATTTGGGGTTGAAACCGATGATGTTTAAAAACAATTGAAGGAGCAATTAAGAAAATTAAAGGAGCAATGAAAGTCGTCGGAGGATAATACATAACCGAAGGATAGAAGGGATGAAGTTGTCGGCCGGTGGGGGGAACAATTAATATCACGGCGTCTTCAGAGAGAGAGAGTATACAGGAAGTTGAAAAGTTGCCTATATGTGTTATAATGTAATATATATATATATATATAACATCTAATTAAACCTTAAATAATATAAGAAATTGTATTTTAAATATAAAAACATATAAAATAAATACAAATGATATTTATAGTTGCTCCAAAAGAGTTGTATAAGAGTGTGGTAATTAGTGTTAACGCCCAATAAACCATACGTTTATTAGTGGGTCATACTAGTTCTTGATCGGTGTTAGTGTCCCATTATAGCATCTATCATATCACAGTTGCTCTAAAAGAGTTGTATAGGAGTGCCATTAGTCATGGTTAGGTGTTAACGCCAGAAACACACCATACTTTCGTCAATAGGCCTTATTTGGCTATCATTAGTCATAGTTAGATGTTAACGCCCAAAACATGTCATACATTCATCAATGGGCCTTGATTGGTATTAGTGGCCATTATAGCATCTGTCATGTCCCCGTTGCTACAAGAGGGTTGTATATGAGTGTAGTGAGCCATAGACATGTGTCAACGCCCAATAACATGTCATGCTTTTATTAATGGGCCATATTGGGCCTTGATTGTTGTTAATGGCCAGTGTGGTCTTTATCATGTCATTGTTACGTTAACATGTTGTATAGGAGTTTAGTGAGTCATAGTTGGCCGTCATACTTTGCATTAACGGGCCATCTTGGGCCTTGATTGTTGTTAGTGACCCATTGTAGTATCTATCATATCATAGATGCTCTAAAAGGGTTGAATATGAGTTTAGTGAGTCATAGTTTGGTTAACGCCTAATAATATGTCATACTTTCATCAATGGGCCTTATTGGACCTTAACTGGTGTTTGCGGCCCATTATAGCCTTTATCACATCATAGTTGCTCTAAGATGGTTGTATAGAAATGTCATTAGTCATAGTTAGATGTTAATGACCGATAACATGTGATACTTTCATCAAAAGGTCTTATTGGGCCTTGTTGGTGTTAGTGGCACATTTTAGCCTTTTTCATGTCATGGTCGCTCTAATGGGCCATATTAGGGCTTGAAATCTCTTAGTGGCCTAATATGGCATGTGATATGTAACATTAGATATTTAAGGGTTATATCGTGTTATAGGGAATCATATTATACCATAATAGACAAAAATAAGTCATACATGTCCTAATGGACCATATTGGGCCTTGAAATCTCTAATGGCCCATTATGCATATAATTTTAAACATAGGGGTGGCAAATAGGTTGGATCGAAACGGGTTATGGGCTGAGCAGGTTGTGGGTCTGATATACATCTATTTATACATCTCGATTCCCTTGTAAAGTTATGTCTATTTAATGTTTTGAGTTCGTTTTAGTTCGAGTTTCATTTATCTTTTATTATTTAAGGTTTCGAGTCAAGTTTTATCTATTTATTATATTTTATATCTTTTGGAGTCTTGAGTGCTAAGCTTAAATTCTTTCTATCATATCATGTGAAGGTTAAGTTCGTGCTTATGTTCGTTTTGTTTGTCAAACGGTTACGTGATTGCTTCACTAATGTTTAGTTATGTTTTCATATATATGGTGGCTTGGAGAAGCAAAGGAGCAAGTTCTAGAAGTTTCTCATCATTACTTGGAGATCAAGGGAGCTAATTATCAAGATTTGGCAAAGATTTAACAAGAAATAACAACAAAATTTCGTAGGCTATGTTTGGAGGGCGCCGCCGCACGCGAAGGAAGGGGCCGCGCGGCGCCTAGGCTTCCTGGTCAGCATATCTTCGCAATTCCAAGCCCAGCTCATTTATATATATATATATATATACTATTGCATTCCTAGCCGAATATACAACTTTGGGCAGCCGATTTTGAGAGAATTATCAAGGGTTTGAAGGTGATTTGAAGCTAGGAACCAAGGAGGATCAAGAGTTCTTTCATCCGGGTGTTCAAGGATCAATCGCAAAGTGTTTTATCGCTCTAACTTTCGTTCCTTGTTCATTATTTTTCATGTCTTTCCTCTTTGTTTTTAATACTTGTTTAGGATTGTTTTTCACAATGATTCTAGGCTAGACTTCATGTCTACCTAGGTTTAATGAACATGTTTTTAACTTGATTCTTTCTTTGGACAATTGTTTGATTATGGTTTCGTTTTATTAATAGTAAAAGACTTGGTTTTGCTTTCATGATGCGTATAAGTGTTTATTATCTTGGTTGATTATTAACTATTGCTTCACATGGATTTTGTTTTCTATTGATTGTGTTCTTTAGATCTTAGGGTTCATGTTTAATCTTTACTTGGTGTTTTGATTATTATGGTTGAATAGGCCTATTAGATCATAGAAGCTTGTTAATAGTTGGTTAAGATTTTGAATGTTTTGCTAAATTCCAATAGTTGTAAGGTGAGGAATTGTTCATGTGTCTTGGTCAATTGCATGCTAGGATAGTTAGTAACAATATTCTTGCTTATTATGTTGATCCATGTTCATGATGTCATGTTAGTTTATCAAGTTATCTAGGGTTTAGTGTTTCGTAAGATTGCTTGCTTTAGATACTATTAATTAACCCTAATTGATGACTTTGCGGAAATCAATAAAACTGATTGCTTAATAAGCTAATAATTGTTCTTTGGGATTTCGTTTGATTCAGTCAAGGGTCCTTAGGGTTTGTTAGATGAATACGTTTAGAAATCAGTTTCCATAATCATGTTAATTGTCCATTGCTTGTTGATTGTTGATGCATGGGATTCTTAGCTAGGTAGATTCCTTCTCTATTTGGTTCCGATCTTGTGTTTGGTTGCTTGTTTCTCGTTTACTTGCTTATTTGTTTTCTTAGTTTAATATTAGTTTAAAATCCCCCTTAAAACATTTATAATAAATAGTCGTGTCGTAAGTCGAGTCTAATTAGTTAATTAACGTAATTTATAGAGTCATGTGGGTTCGATATTCCGGACTTACTTAGCTTAGTACAATTGACCGGTTCACTTGCCGGTGTTTTGTTTAGTTGAGTTTTAGGTCTATTCTTTTATTACTTGTTTAATTTAGTTAATATTTATTGACTGTTTTTAGCACATCAAGTTTTTGGCGCCGTTGCCGGGGACTCTTAGCAATTGCGTTATTAGCTTTACTTGGACTTTTCTGCTACATCCGTGCTATTTGTTTTATTTTTGTTTGAGTCGTAGGAGTCTAATTTAAGTTTTAGTTTATTTTAGTTTATTTTTAAGTATTCGAGTCTACTCACTTAGTCTTTTGCGTTTTCAGGTTTATGCCACATCTTCGTTCGTAAGGACCACCGCTGGATAATCTTGGATCTTCTCCGTTGAAGACCGAGGCTAGTTCGTTAGTAGAAAAACAACCGTCAGAACCCGCATCTACACCAAAGTCGTCACACACAGTTCACCACCCGAAAGTCCTAAACGTCAAGATCAGATGGCCGACAATAGGACAATTGCTGCTCAAGCCTTCGATAGCTTAACCGGAAACCAATCATTCATTGTCGTTCCCCAGATCGAAAACTCTAACTCATGGCAGATTCCGTCATACGTCATGAACAACATCATCCAAACTAATCAGTTTAATGGACGTGATGACGAGGATGCACCGGCTCACATTAACCGACTTTATCACGTTCTTAAAACTTTTAATCTACAAGGTGCTACCGAAGATGCTATTTTCTTACATCTGTTTCTGTTTTCACCTGCAGGTAAAGCAGCTACTTGTCTTGATACTCAGCCACCTGGCACGTTCACCACTTGGGAAGCATTGCGTTCTGCTCAAGAGATACTTTCCACCGGCTAAAGTGGCTATTTTTCGCGATCAGATTCACTCGTTTCACATGGAGTCGGGGGAGCAATATTGTCATGCTTGGGAGCGTTTTCAAATCTTGCTAGCTCGTTGCTCACAAAATGGTCTCACACCATGGGCTCTCGTGGAGAAATTTTACAACGGGCTGAACTACGAAACCCAAGTTCGGTTCGACACGGCCGCGGGAGGAAGTTTACTGGAGGGGAAAAATGTCACCGAGTGTAATGAGATGTTTGAGAGCTTCGCTCAATCGGACCTCCAAAGCGCCACATTGTGGGAATTCCACTCCCGTTAGCAATACATCCTCATCCACTCGAGGTGTACACCAGGTTAATCTGGATACTAGTGTGGCAGCTGCTTTGGAATCACTAACTAGAGAGGTTAAGAAGCTGAAGGCCAAGGTGGACATGTGTGAGTTTTGTAGAGGTAGACATGGTACGTTGGAGTGCCCGGTAATGAATCAATAAGTCGATTTTGTTTCTGGTCAGAATAGGTTTCCCAATAATTACAGCAACAATAATCAAAGTTGGAACACCTACAAGAACCCGAATCAGAATAATTCCAACTGGCGTCCGTCAGGCGCACCACCCGGATTTCAAAATTCTTATGCTCCAGCACAAGGTCAGTATTTTAATGATAATAATACCAATAATACTAATGTTCAAAATAATGCGTAGGATTCGAACGGTGGAATTGGGCGTTTGGAAGAGATGATGAAGCTAATCTTGGAGAGGGATCAAGTTACACAGAAAAAGTTCGCCAAGCACGATTTGCTTTTCAAGAATCAACAATATTCTATTCTCGATATTCAAAGAACTGTTGGTGATATTGCTCGTCGGTTGGAAGAAAGGCCTCCAGGTAAGTTTTCGGGTATTCCTCAAACTAATCTGGCTGCTCAATTGAAAGCCATCTCCACTCGTAATGGTAGTGTTTTTGGTCCGGAGGTAGTTAGTAAAGAAATAGGGAAAAATTGGGACGATGAGTTGGTATATGAGGAGATAGAGGTAGAGGCTCCGGGTAAGTCACAAGCTACAACACCAATTATAGAGCCGCAAGTTGAGAAAAACACCGAGAAGAAGCCGGTTGGAGCCCAGCCACCACCACACATCATTAACCCTGCCTATATCCTATATCCCGCTCGGCTAAAACATCAACGGTATACGAAGGATTATGGGCATTTTCTTAATATTTTTAGCCAATTAAATGCCAACCTCCCGTTCGTCGAGGTCCTCCAACATATGCCGAAGTACGCTAAGTTCTTGAAAGATCTTCTTAAATGAAAGGATAAGTTGGAGGAGCTGTCGACTGTACCGCTAAATGGAGAGTGTTCTGTGGTGGTTCTGAATAAAGTACCGGAGAAATTACCCGACCCCGATGTTTTTACCATTCCATGTCTTTTCGGAAGTGAGACGATGTGTCAAGCATTGGTTGATCTTGGAGCTAGTATTAACCTCATGCCGTATTCTTTATATGAAAAGTTGGGTCTCGGAGAGCTCACTCCTACTCGTGTGACGTTGTCTTTAGCCGATCGTTCCGTTAAGTATCTGAGGGGTGTCGTTGAGAATTTGCTTGTTAAGGTAAACAATTTAGTTTTCCCCGCTGATTTTGTTGTTTTAGATATGGAGGCCGACGAGAGAGTTCCTATTATTTTGGGTCATCCATTCTTACATACCGCTAGGGCAATCATCGATGTGTTTGAAGGCAAGATAACTCTTAGAGCCGGTGATGATAGTGCCACTTATTTGGCTAAGTCCATGAGACATCCAAGTGGTCAAGACGGTCTCATTGATCCATGTTATCCAATTTACTCGATAGAATCATTTATCTCGGGCATGGATTCTCATCTTGATGATTCCCGTTCGGAGAGTTTAAGTGTGGGGAAGGAGCGAGAGGTTTCTAGTTCTCGGTTAATGGTAAAGTGTGTTGGAGAAAGAGGTGGTGGAAAGCGTAAGTTTGAAAAGGTACGTGGGGTTAAAAAGAACAAGACGAAGGTTGATGAATGGTCGGATAGTGATTCGACATCTTTGAGGGCATTGGAGTTCTACCGAGGTGGAGGAAGCTCCACTCGGTCCGCCACGTGATTCACATAACATGCGTTCTTGAGTGAAAACTCAAGTGTAGAGTTTTATTATTTTCTTTTATTTTTCCTCTTTTTTATTTTCTTTTTCTTTGAGTCACTAACGTAGTTTTTTGTAGTTCGACTTTGTTTTATGTTTTTAATATTTGCTAGTTTGGAGATTGAGCGAGCTAGAGAGAAGATCCCCAAGGAAGAATTTATTGAAAAAGACAAGTGTGGGGATGGAGTAGCAGTGGAGGCGTATACTTTATGTTTATTATTATTTGCTGCTAATTATTCATGTGTTATTTTTCGGTTTTTGAAACACTTTAATTGCTTAATATCTATCATTATGATAAGATATATTTTTAGATATTTTTGTTTTGTTTTGCCGCTTACGTTCGTGTGTGAGAGAAGGAGTTACCATTTGCTGAGCACGTTCGTAGTTGGAGGGCATTCATGGAAGAAGACTTTGGCATCATATTTCATGCGCATATTACCAGTTAAGTCTTTTCCATTATTTAGCTTGTTAACTTTTTAATTTTCTTTTGTTTTTAGTTTTTAGATTTTTAGTTTTTTGCAGTCTGACTTTATTTTTAATTTTATTTTTATTTTAAGTCGTCCTTATCCTTGCATTGAGGACAATTCATAATTTAAGTGTGGGGATAGGATATTTGAGTCATAGTTTAAATTGAGTTTTTTTTTGAAAATAAAAAATTTAAAAAAATTGGAAAATGTTTAAAAATGTCCCTTGAATCTAGTTTTTTTTGTGTTAAAGTGGGAGATGATGATATTTATCGGAAATTGGTTTTTCAAACTACTAATAATATGAGATAAATAAAAGAAAACACACTTAACTTGGGATGTGTGGGTAGGCTCAGCCTTGAGAATGAAAGGCCAATTTGATAAAATGGGTCGGAAATCTCTTGTGGGTAAAGCGTTTTGTCCGTAGAAAATAAGTAATGAAAGGTCGGGCCATACTCAAGCCTTAATTCTTGGTATGAAAAGTGGAAATATTATAAAGTTTGAAAAGTTTAAAAAATTTGAATACGTTATCATATGATGCTTGGGTAGGTTTAACGTTAGAGTATGTCGTGTAGCCTGTGATATAAATCTTAAACTGCTAGCTTTAGTGTTTTACACATCATTGGCGTATGGTTTTATAACCTTAAATCTTGTATTGATGGGATGCCCCGGGTCCGAAGACCATGGGTCTGTATGCCGATTATTCATCTGGGTATTCACAATTCCAAATAGGGTTGTGAATATTTAAAATAAAGCTAAAAAAAGAGTAAACCCGCAGTTTTCTGCCACTTAAATCTTTAAACATGATCACAAAAGGTACAAAAGTACAAATGCATTACAGACTTGATCATCCACGTTGTTAGCCATGTGGGGTCCCCTTGCTCGCGTCTCATTACCATTAAGAAACGGACCACAAGGGACACGCCACATGTAAGCCCTACATATGAAATTTTGCATACTCACCTATGGTAATGGTTCGGTGTATTGCTTGATAACGGGGGTATGTCATGTTGTGGGAACACTATCTATAAATTAATTGAACGTTAATCGTATCTAATGGCTGCTTGGTAGACTTTGATGCTTAAGCTTAGGTGGATAAACAATACCCTTGATCGTCTTAACTATTCATGATAAAAATAGAGCAACAAAAGTTTTAAATCTGCTAATTTTGAGGTTTAAGTCAAGTTGGGGTGGTCTGGTCCGGTAAAAGCTGAAAATAAGCGGGTCTTAATTGTGTAAACCACTGAGTACTATTATTGTCGGATCATATTTGTCCCGGTAAAGATTAAGGCATGGGTTTAAGTGGACAACAATATCGGTGATCGCGGTTTTTGCGTTTTTCTAAGCTTTAAAAATTAACTTATATGTTTGTAAGACTATATTTTCCGATTCTGATCCAACTGCATTAGACTTTTTCAGGGACGAAAAAAGAGTAAGTGGATATTTGATATACATCTATTTATACATCTCGATTCCCTTGTAAAGTTATGTCTATTTAATGTTTTGAGTCCGTTTTAGTTCAATTTCCGTTTATCTTTTATTATTTAAGGTTTTGAGTCAAGTTTTATCTATTTATTATGTTTTATATCTTTTGGTGTCTTGAATGTTAAGCTTTAATTCTTTCTATCATATCATGTGAAGGTTAAGTTTGTGCTTATGTTCGTTTTGTTCGTCAAACGGTAACGTGATTGCTTCACTAATGTTTAGTTATGTTTTAATATATATGGTGGCTTGGAGAAGCAAAGGAAGCAAGTTCTAGAAGTTTCTCATCATTACTTGGAGATCAAGGGTGCTAATTATCAAGATTTGGCAAAGATTTAACAAGAAATAACAACAAAATTTCGTAGGCTATGTTTGGAGGGCGCCGCCGCACGCTAAGGAAGGGGCTGCGTGGCGCCTAGGCCTCCTGGTCAGCCCATCTTCGCAATTCCAAGCCCAGCTCGTTTATATATATATACTATTGCATTCCTAGCCGAATATACAACTTTGGGCAGCCAATTTTGAGAGAATTATCAAGGGTTTGAAGGTTATTTGAAGCTAGGAACCAAGGATGATCAAAAGTTCTTTCATCCGGGTGTTCAAGGATCAATCGCAAAGGGTTTTATCGCTCTAACTTTCGTTCCTTGTTCATTATTTGTCATGTCTTTCCTCTTTGTTTTTAATACTTGTTTAGGATTGTTTTTAATAATGATTCTAGGCTAGACTTCATGTCTACCTAGGTTTGATGAACACGTTTTTAATTTGATTCTTGCTTTGGACAATTGTTTGATTATGGTTTCGTTTTATTAATAGTAAAAGACTTGGTTTTGCTTTCATGATGCGTATAAGTGTTTATTATCTTGGTTAATTATTAACTATTGCTTCACATGGATTTTGTTTTCTATTGATTGTGTTCTTTAGATCTTAGGGTTCATGTTTAATCTTTACTTGGTGTTTTGATTATTATGGTTGAATAGGCCTATTAGATCATAGAAGCTTGTTAATAGTTGGTTAAGATTTTGAATGTTTTGCTAAATTCCAATAGCTGTAAGGTGAGGAATTGTTCATGTGTCTTGGTTAATTACATGCTAGGATAGTTAGTGACAATATTCTTGCTTATTGTGTTGATCCATGTTCATGATGTCATGTTAGTTTATCAAGTTATCTAGGCTTTAGTGTTTCGTAAGATTGCTTGCTTTAGATACTATTAATTAACCCTAATTGATGACTTCGTGGAAATCAATAAAACTGATTGCTTAATAATCTAATAATTGTTCTTTGGGATTTCGTTTGATTCAGTCAAGGGTCCTTAGGGTTTGTTAGATGAATTCGTTTAGAAATCAGTTTCCATAATCATGTTAATTGTCCATTGCTTGATGATTGTTGATGCATGGGATTCTTACCTAGGTAGATTCCTTCTCTATTTGGTTCTGATCTTGTGTTTGGTTGCTTGTTTCTCGTTTACTTGCTTATTTGTTTTCTTAGCTTAATATTAGTTTAAAATCCCCCTTAAAACATTTATAATAAATAGTCGTGTCGTAAGTCGAGTCTAATTAGTTAATTAACGTAATTTATAGAGTCCTGTGGGTTCGATATTCCGGACTTACTTTGCTTAGTACAATTGACCGGTTCACTTGTTGGTGTTTTGTTTAGTTGAGTCTTAGGTCTAGTTTTTATTACTTGTTTAATTATTTAATATTTATTGACTGTTTTTAGCACATTAGGGTCGAAACGTGTCAGGGTCGGAACGGGTCAATTAATAAAAGGGTAGTTATGGTTCGAGTCAGAACGGGTCAGGGTCAAAAGGTTCGAGTCATAACAGGTTCGGGTCAAAATGGGTCAAGTTCGGAACGGGTCAATACGTGTTTTAGGTCGTTTTTTAACAAGGACAATTGAATAAATGTTTTAGTTTTTTTACTTTTTCCGTTTTTATTTATATTTTGACTTATGATTTTTTTTTATTATTTTTGAATATTTTTTTAAATTGTTTCTTAAGAGGTAAAACTCGCCTAACCCGTCGATATACATTAAACATAAGGATGGCAAATGGGTTGGGATGGGTCGGAACGGGTTATGGTCGAAACGGGTCAGGGTTAACACGGGTCAATTAAATAAAAGGGTTGCTATGGTTCGGGTCGGAATGGATCAGGGTCAAAGGTTCGGGTCATAATGGGTCCGGGTCAAAATGGGTCAAGGTCAGAACAGATCAAAACGGGTTTCAGTTCGTTTTTTTAGAACAAGGATAACAGAGGAAATGGTTTAGTTTTTTTACTTTTTTCATTTTTTATTTATATTTTGACTTATGATTTTTTTTATTATTTTTGAATATGTTTTGAGGGTTTTTAATCTTAACTAAAATTACCTTAGAAAAAATTCAAAAAAATTAATAAAAAAATCATAAGTTAAAAACGAAAAAAGTAAAAAAAAAAACTAAAACGTTTTCTCCCGTGTCAACGTTTTCTCCTATTTTTATTATTTATGTACACTATAAGAAAACGGACGAAAAACAGGGGACGCTCTGTCGAAATTTTGTTAGCCCGTAGGGAAGTTCCTTTCCATTTTACCCTCCATACTTCATATGAATCTTATTATGAATCATTTTATGAATCTTTTCACATTGAGTACAATGTGAGATTCAAGTGTGGGGAGAGGAATTACTTGACCAACCGCTTGCTCAATTAATTATAAGATTCTCTAATAACAAAATTTTTGTAGCAAACAAAGACTATTTTTATAACAAAACCAAATGAAAATCTAAGAAAGTGTTTTGCAAATAACCAACTAAAAATCTACTATAACCAAAAAAGTGAAAAAGTAAAAAGAAGTTTTGTAATAATGAGAATAAATTTATGCAAAATATGGCTGTAATACCTAACTCCTCCATTACTGTGAGATAAATCTCATGCCATATAAATATTTTTTTCGGAAGCTTTGAGTGAGTCAAATGTTTCGTGTGATTTAGAACTTGTAGCAAGTGTTCATTTCAAGACCGCACGAAGCATTATATAAGGAAGAAGGTAATATTATCACAATTCCCTAAAACCATTCTCCAAATTACACTCACAAAACCCAAAACCCTACCACTTTATCCCACTCACCGTAAAATACAACACTGGTCTTTTACCGGCAGACCCTAAAGAACTGGAGATGCATTCTTTCAATTTCAATTTCCTTTGCTGCATACATTTCACAAAACCTAGGTTACCTCCAGAACTTAGGGAGCGAATATTTCTCTTTAGCAATGAGGTGAGGAAAAAGTAGCGCCAAGACGAACAAAGGTCACCATTTTGTGGAGTTTCCAAAAGCCAATGAAAATAAGAGCAAAAAGATACGAACGATGCTTAGGATGCGGAAACTAGTCCCACGAAATAAGATGTAGAAAAAGTCAAAATCAGTCTCAACATGAATATACCGAACTAGTGAAGGTGGGGGCTATTAGGCTCAAATCCGAACGATCCATTAGAGTTGGGAGTTATGTTCAGAGCAGGATTGAGGAAGAACTGATCCACATCCTCGACAAAACTGGTCTTGACGATCTGACCTTAAAAGAGTCACTAGGTTTGTTTAAAAAAAACAGCAATCGGGAGGAAACGAGCTGACCATTGAAGACATCCTAAGACTCCCGACAATCAGCAGAAGTTGTATTTACCATCCACATCCTTATTAACCTAAACCCTTGAACCGACAACATACCAATCCCTACTTAAACAAAACCAACCCATATTACCTTATGCACTATGCAACCCTTCGCAAAGGTGGAGATTTGAACTTGTTACAAGCTTATTTATCACTGGTTACATCTTGGCTAAGAGTGTTCACATACATACATCACAGGTATGATCAGATATAAAACCGAGTCTGGGTGAACATTGTGAGAACGTGACGTTTTGCATAAGCGGAAGCTCATAAAAACAAATCACCTTTTTATATATCACTACATATATTCTTATGATTTAAGGTTGGATATTTTGTTCCCATTATCTTGGAACACTTCTAGAGATGTTAAGCTATAGTCCTGACTTGCTATTTTTAGAAAATATTAAATAGATTGCTTGAGAACAAGCAAGGTTCAAGTGTGGGGATGTTTGATGTATATAAAATTATACATCTTTTTAGCATCAAATAATCTCTAAAAACTGCAACTTCTATCGTATAATATAGTTAAATAACTACTTATCATGTTAAAATGTATTTTCAGGTGAATCCAAGCCTCAAACGAAGAAACGAATGAAAAGCCGAAGAAAAGCCAAAGAAAACCTAAGAAAACAGCAAAACACACCCCATGCTTCAGAGAACATGGGGTTGTGCTTCAGAGAACATGGGGCGGTGCTTCAGAGAACATGGGGATGGGCTTCTGAGAACATGGGGTTGTGCTTCAGGAAACACGGGGCTGTGCTTTAGAAAACACGGGGCCGTGCTTTAGGAAAAACGGGGCCGTGCTCACCTTTCAGAAAAGACAAAAATCTACAAGACAAAATAGTGGACAGCCGGACACGGGGTCGTGGTCACCTTTCATAAATGACAAAAGAAGATATAACAGACACCCAAAAACACGGGGTCGTGCCTCGGGAAGCACGCCCCCGTGCTAAGTCACCATGTACGATCTGACATAACATTTAATGCGACTGGACACGTGGACATGGGGGTGTGCCTCATGGAGAACGGGGTCGTGCCTGAGTACCCAGACAACCTATAAATAGAGGAGCATATTGCACTCATTTGGTGTGCTTGAAGAAAACTTCTATACTGGTTTCTCTTATAAAAACACCCACTTTACACTCATATTAAAGGTCTTGTAAAGAGTTTGAAGGCTTGGAGGCTATCATCACCATCATCCATCATCATCATCCATCACCATTAAAAAAGGAAGATTCATCCACATTTGGTTAGATTGTTCTAGTTTGATCATGTGTTTGTTATCTTCATCTCTTTTAATGTTCATAACCATGCTCATTATGAGCTAAACTCCGTTTACCATCTAATTTCTATGAATCAATTTTGTTTTACTTGATGATTATGTTGAACATGTGAGTTAGGTTGGTAAAGTACATGGTTATTTTGCAATTATCCTTTGATGAAAAATGGCTTATCACTTTAACTCGATACATCAAGGTTGATGATTAACAATCATTCATGATTCACTCATGTTCTTGGAGACTAGAAATGGTAAAAAGAATAATGATGTGTTGTAAAACACACTTACTTTCCTTGTGATTTTATCATGGTTTTTATGCTTAATTGTTTATTTTATGAAAGTATTGGGGGTTAAGTGCAATAATTTACAAAGTTTAAATATTAATTGTAGGTTTATGAAAGATGGTGAAATAAAGAGTTAAGTTGGAAAACTCTAGGGGCTTTTTTGGTCAAGTTTCAAAACTACAACTCAAGCCCGACCCAAGCCCACAAGTTAGAAGCCTTACATGATATTATATTAAGTTAATTAACTAAATTTTCTGCCATAGAACAGCCCTAAATCCCAAAATTCAGCAGCCCCAACCCCCTAGGCAGATTGCGATCGGCAGCAGCAAGGGGAAGGAAGAAAAAGCTTTTGGCGGCTAGGGTTTGGTGGCTGTGACGGCTGGAAGAGAAGAAGAACACCAAGGAGGGTTTTATACAGCAGCTAAAGGTCTTATAAATCCATAAACTCAGCTCATAAACCTTAAGTAATCATCTTTAAACTTTGTTTCTTGTTCAAGAATCCTAACTAGTTGAATTGATTTTTTTCTTTGGATTGTTTTGCAAGTAATTGATTGTTTGACTTTGATTTAGTTATTTTTGGATTTTGAATGAGTTTGATTATGTTTATGTTGATGTTTATGATGATTTACTTGAATGTTAATGGCTGTCCAAACTTAATGAGTAGCTAATCTTGTTTGTTCTACCTAGGTTTGATGAATATTGTTAGGTTTTGACTAGTAATATGGATTGTTAATGATCATGGCTTAAATTGTTAATGTAAAGTTTGATTTAACAGTAAATTAGATTGTGTTTAGTGGCTGTGTTTTGTTTGATTATACCTAATAACCTCGTGTTTTAATTAATTGAATCGGTTTTGATTAGTTGTTGCATGTTTAAGGCTCTTTACTTTGTGTTTAGGGTTTATTTGCGGGAAGTACAACCGTAGAGATAAGTGGGTAAATTAATTAGATAAAATCAGTTGTGAAACACCTTCTTAGAGACCGAGAGGTGATAAGAAGTAAACTCGTCTCATTACTTTTACTTGTTAGAATTAAGATCGCGCGAGAGCGGGTTTTGTTCTTGTCGGGTTTGGGTGTTTGAGCGATTAGTTGGTCTAGTTTAAGTTAAGTTGAATTGTTCCTCTATCCTTGGTTGCGTAGTATTCGTTTCCATTAGGCTAGTGTGTCGGTGAGACCGAGAGGTGAGTCGGCATTAGAACACGTTAATAATTTGTTTTCCCGGTTTGTTCTTAAAATCAACTAAAATAAGTTAGAGTTTGTTAGTGAGACCGAGAGGTGATCTGACATTCTTGAGCGAACCTTAGTTGTGTCATCCTTTAGGACCGGTGTCGTGAGAGTTTTCAATCCATTGTCTTGTCATCTCCTTCAATATGATTCTTACCTAGGTAGACGTTTTTATCACTGCAGTCAAAGTTTCCGAAGTTTTGTCAAAAGTTTTCATTTAGTTAAGTTAAGTAGTTAAATCAAATCTAAAAAAAATCAATTAAATATTTTGGTGAGTCTTGGTTAGAGTTTAGTGATTATAAACGTTTTCTCGTGTCTTCGAGTTCGATATCTGGACTTTCCTCATCTGTGCTATACGCGACCGGTACACTTGTCGTTTGTGTGAACTAGGATAGATTGTTTGGTTTTTAAAGCTTAGTTGCGACTTGTGTTTTATTTATATATATATATTTTCGCACATCAAATAACTTGATACATTATTCAAGATAAAACGAGGATCTTTATAATGTATTTAGAAATGATGAGATATAAGCTATGATCTATTTCTCTAGCTTTGATTATTGTGAAATAACATTGTTAACACGATTACTTAGGTTATCATGCTATTTAAAGAAATCATATGTTAATGGAATGTGTAATTATGACCTAATTAAATCAACTGAGGGGAGGTTGTGTGACTAAACTATAACCACCCGAAGTTGTTAGAATTGGTATTTGAGAAATCGAAGTCAATCCTAATCTTTCTACTTTACCAAACTACAAGCCTGCTTAATTTGACATTCTCGTGGTAGAATGAGATTAAGCAAGGGTTGACTTGAAAATACACATGCTATTTTCTTTTATATCATAGAATATGTTTAGTTAGAAATGAGGGACTATTCTATCATATATTATTAGGGCAAGTTTATCACATGTTCACTTAATATACATCAAGGAAGAATGGAGTGGATTCTTGATCTTATATGGCAACCTTCATATAATTGAATTACTCATTTAAAATTTCTCTTCTTGTCACCTATATTATATATATATATATATATATATAAGTATTTTTTTCAAAGTTTAAAAATCAACCTCAAAATGATTAAAACTCTCCGATTGAACTAAAATGAAGATTCATTAATAGAAACATTTGTGTCCATGGATCGATACTTGGTTCTTACCAATACTATTCTACATATACAATAGGTACACTTGCCTATTTTGTGTGTGTTTAGTCTTAGTAGAAATCATTTTTATAAATTTAAAACACGATCTTGTGCGAAAGCTAATCTCCCATTCTTACATTCTTAACCCCACACACACACACACACACGCATCAAGCAACGCTTCCACCTTTTCAGGACTGGCCTTGAATCCTTATTTGGTGATCATCACTCCCAAAAACTTTCCCTCCTCAACCCCGAAAGAACACTTCCCTGGATTTAGCTTCATGCCCCCCCCTCTCAAGGTTTGAATAGTTTCCCTTATGTCCATCAGCATTCTCTCCTCATCTCCACTTTTTATCACCAGGTCATCTACATAAATTTCTATGTTTCTCCCCCTTTGGTGATCAAACAAACGGTCCATGAACCGTTGGTATGTCGCCCCAGCGTTTTTCAAACCAAAGGGCATTTTGGTATAACATAAAGTACCTTCATTTTTGTAAAAGGCCGTTTTCTCTTCGTCCCTAGGATTCATCTGGATCTGGTGGTACCCCTTATAGGCGTCCAGGAAACATCTGAAAGGGAATTGGGATAGAGACTCGATCTTCTTCACTTATTAATGAAGGGGATAAGAATCCTTCGGGAAAGCTTTTATGAGGTCTTTAAAGTCGATGCACATGCGCCAGCTGTTGTCTGACTTGCGTATCATTACGGGGTTGGAGATCCACTGGGGTATCTCACCTCCCATACTATTCCTGCTTGTAGCAGCTTTCGGGTTTCTTCCAATACAGCTCTGCTTCTTTCTAGACCCAGGTTTCTTTTCTTTTTCTTAATGGGTTCCATCCACTGGAACTCCCTGAGATCATGCTGAACCTGGGACCGTGGGACCCAGTCATATCTCCATGCTTCCATGCAAAAATGTTTGTGTTATGTAGCAGCATCTATTTCAAACCTGCTTTGCCCTTGTCACTGAATTGTGCCCCTATCTATATCTTTTGTTCTGGAAACTCCCCGTTAAGAATACATTCTTCCACATCCCCTCGGTTCACCTCTGTTTCCATTTGGCCTCTATCCCCGCCACAATTTCAGCTGAGGGTCGCACAGTTGCTATTCTCTTCGGCGTTGGGAACGGTAGGTAATCATGAACCGTTGACGCTACCACCTTAAGCACCTTCATCCCAGGTCTCCCCAAGATAACATTATACTTTGAGGGGGCTCACACTACGGAGAACCTTAGATAAACTGTTCGGACTCGGTCCCGTCCTTAAGGGTTAAGGGCAGGGTAAGGGAGCCGAGTGGCTCCACTACCTCTCCTGAAAATCCTGTCAGGGGACATACATCTTCCTCCAGTCTATTCCGTGTCTCTTTCTGGATTTGGACAAAACAATGCTCGTGCATGACTTCCACCCCGCTTCCTCCGTCCACGTGGACCCGATCGATGCGGTGCCCGGCTATGCTGGCCGAGATGTTTAGAGGCATCTCCCGAGCTTCTTCATTGTCTAGGCCAAGCAATGAAATAGGTGCCTTCATCCACGTCAGGCTTACCAAGCTTTGAGCTATTCTTCCCATCTTTACTAGTCTCCTTTGGTCTTCGTCTTTGCCTTCCCTCCTGCATATCATATCGACATAGTGCTTGTCTTCATACTCATCTTTAATCTTAAACCCCGGTTCATTGGCAGGCAGGTAACTGGCCGGACATTCAAGGCGGCCTCCTAGGAATTTTTCAACTGAACACAGGTTTGGGTAGTATGCCTCAGGCTTTTGTGATAATTACAATATCCCTGGGGATTAGCTTTGTGGCTTGCTTGAAGGGACTGGAGGGTCTAGGAGTATACTTCGTTTTATTAGCGGCTAGCACGTCACTGGTTCAGTAGGTGGTCTCTCGGGATAGGGGGTCGGTAGCGTGCCCCTTCAAACCGAGGACCCAAAGACAATTTGGACGGAGTGTACGATGGGATGTGAGCTGGAGGCCTGTATGGCATGAAGCGTCCTTTTCAAATGGAGCCTTTCCTTTGCCTGACATGGGCCCTCCAACAATCTTACCTCCATTCCCTTGTCGAGGCACTATCTTCTTACTCTCCCACTCCCGAAGTTTGGACCCAGTGTCTTTGCCTCGAACAAATGCTCTTACCCGATCCATGAGTTTATCAAAAGTAGCAGGAAAATCTTCCCCTAGCTTTTCGGTGAGTTGAGAAAACCTCACTCAGTTTATGAGCCCACTGATTTTCACGACCTCGGGCGCTCCCTTGATGTTCATGTTTTCCGTTACGTAACGTTCCATGAACTGCTCCACCTTTTCTTCATCTTGTCGTCGGATGTGTAGGATTTCGTTGGGATTTTTCATGGCTTTACGTTGTTGACTAAAATTTCGTAAGAACTTCCCCCGCAGTTCTTCATAATTATCCAGACTTCCCGGCTCCAGACTATCAAACCAGATCTGAGCACCTCCCGTCAAAGTTTGCGGGAACATGAGACACCAAGAGGGCATGGTCCACCCACTGACCAGCACGGCTTCCCGAAAAGCATGCAAGTAATCTTCATGATCTTGCGTTCCGTCATATTTGTCGACAGTGGCGGGATATCGGAGTTTAGGAGGTAGCGGTGCTTCGGCTATGCGTTTTGTAGATTTGGAAGCGTCGGAAGTATCTGACGAACGGTATGGAGTATCCAAAACACTCGAGGTGGTTTTCCCTTTACCTTTGGCCGTAGATTGAAAAGTGGCCAACAACTCAAGTAACAAATTCGACTCTTTGTCGGGTGCACCTTCAAGTTTATCGTCCTTGGATTGTTCCGGAGTTTCGAAAGAGAGTCGTGTTTTGAAATAAATTTTTTTAACTCTCGAATACTCATTCAATCTTTATTCTTTATTAGTTCATTTATTAATTCGTTGTATTCTCCTATTATTATTATTACTTAGGATTCTTTCATTGATACTTCTCGAGCCTGACGTTTATTCTCTTATCATTCTTAATTCATTTATTCCTTTCCTTATTTACTAAGGTGAGTAATCACTCCCATTTTTTACTTATTTTATTTTTTTGGGGGACATATGCGTATTTACAGTATTTATCTATTATCTAGTATTCAAAACCGCAACTATTTAATCCTTGTGTGTATATCAGTTTATGTCTAACTTGCTATTTGATTAGTTGCTTTATTTGAATACACTTCGGAGAGGTCCAACATATTCTCATTATAATATGATCATACAACCGTCATAGTAGCCACAGTCCAGTTCATCTGGCATCGAGCTTACCGACAACTCATCTTTGGTAACCAATGCCCGACGCATGGCAACGGTTTAATCCTATCTTTATACTTGTTTGATTTGTTGATATGCTATGGTTAAATTGCTTATCTCACAGGAACAGTTTGCATCTTTCTTTATTTATTATATATTATTATTGTAGTGTCTTAAACTAGTGTTTTACTCACTCAACATGTGTTGATGACAAATTATTGTATTTTTAACGCATATGGAGGTTATTATCTAAATTAGTTGCAAGATTTGGTGAATACTTAGTGAAGAATTGAGTTAGAAGAATTATAATCAAGACTTAGATTTGTATTCATTGTTTGTTTAATGAGTTGTACTTTGTATATGAATTTATTTTAATATTTAATTATGTTAAATAGATAGTGTCACCTTTAATATTGCATGATAGTACCTTGAGAGCTGTGAGCAACCAGCTCACGCCTCGGCATATCCGCCTTAGGTTGGGATGTGACACGTCACATGTAAATGTTTAGTTTTATAAAGTGCACGTTATAACACATTTTTTTGCTAGAAACCGTTTTAGTACATGGGTATTAAATTTAAAACGTATAAAAGCGTTTGATATTTTAGGTTTGATTTTATAAACCCTTATTGATATTATTAATATAACATATTGCAAAACTAAAGAAATGTTTTAGAATGATTTTTAAACAAAGTTTTGCATATTTTAGATAATTCAAAATGGTTCGATATTCTTGCTAAAAGTAGTATATGTTAAACTCAGATAACGTTCTCAAGGATACTCTAAGGTGGAAAATAACTTTAAAATTGATTGTTCAAGCTTCGCTACTTTAATGTTGTTTTGAACATATTTGTTCAAGAGTATAGTTTCAAAATTAGAATGAGGATATTTGTGCATGGAGTTCTGTTTGAGTTAGCACCTCAATACATGGCTTAAAATGATATCATTGAAATGATTTCGATCGGATGATGAAAGTGCTGAAGATAATATAACACTTTGAGATTTGATGTCTAGATGTCGTCTATTTATCCATTTGAATATTTATTATTAAAAAGTGTTTTACATTTTATGTTGTAGTTTCGGGTGTATTATTATTTTGTGTTCAATATATTCAGATAACACATGCACTTTTTACAACCAAATACAACAATATTAATTGTGACATGTAAATTTATTTTATAGGATTTTTTTAACGATTTTTTTTAAAAAGATAATTTTAAATAAACAGTGAAAAAAGATTTTCGCTTATGAAACAACTTGTGAGTTGTTGCTTTGACTAAAGTCTAAGACGACACATCAAATATATAACCACATCATGAGATGGTCATTGAATAATGTGGTGAGTGTATTGAGATGAGATGCACAAGAATGCGATATTTACCTCGTTGGAAATAAGTAAATGTGAATTAATATATGTTGATGGTGTATTTAACTCCTTGGAGATTCACTAAATGTGAATTGTAACGCAATATCGTTATTGAGGTATTTATATCATTGGATATTCATATTTGAAAATTCACCGAGTGTGAATCATAAGAGATATATTATGTCATTATTGTAATTTAATTTAAGTAAATCTTAAGAGATTTATTATAATAGGCTTACAATAGCGATGAATAGATAGATGTTTCTACTCCAATCCATTTTTGAACTATGTGAAAGTTTTTCTTTCATTATGAGAAAGTATCTCAATAAATAGTTTCAAGAGACAACAACGAAACGTATAAATCACTTTATGCTAGTGTGAATTCCAAGAGTTTGATTGTCAATCTAGTTGACTTTATCTCAACATAATAGTGATTGTAGATGAGTAGCGTTCATTTTGTTGGTAATAAATGTATTAATCAAAATGATTCGGATTAAGACTTATTTTTAAAGTCCATATAAATCAATGGTGAAGCCTTGAAGATCAACGACAAAAGAGTTATGTTCCTTAAACGAATGAAAAAAAATATGTATGTTCTTGTGAAACTTTCCTGAATATTAAGGCTTTGGGATTGTGAGCAAGTCTCATAACTTTGTTTAAGCTAAGGGATGAATGTTTCAAAGTGATATTGTAATAATTTTATGGCTGTGAAGAATCAGAATGATGCATCTTCTCTTCACATGCTAAAGTATTGTAGTCTAAAGCATGCTAGACTAGTACTTGTTAATTATGGTGCTTTGCGAAGACAAATTAACGTGAAACATTCAAAAGATACATAAAACATGAGTGAATTTCTGTATAGACTAATTTGGAGTGGATTTTCATTCAATATAAGGAAATAATATAACTTATGAGGATCTTAAGAAGACCTTAACTCTCTAGGTTTGTCTTAGAGGGTGATTTAAAATCCTTTTAAGTTGGTGATGTTTGATAACAAATTTATGAAAAGTGTTACTTTATTAGTAAGCATTGATGAACTCATTGATAAAAAGACGTGGTCTTCTTCAAATAATGAGTTTCGAGTTTTCTTCATAAGTAAAGTTAAACAAACTATATTAAAATGCAAGAAATGTGGGGGGAAGCCATTTAAGAAACTACTCTTTAGAAGTATGTACAAATGGTAATTGATATGATTTATCAAACTTGTGTAGAAAGGACGAACCTTTCTTTACCCCATTCAACAGTTGGATAATGTTATCCAATAGCACTTAAATGTGGAGATGTCTTGCATTTGAACTTGGAAGATTTAGCAATGATGATTATTGTAATCCAATCTAACATTGCAAACACACGACGAAGTGGAGGACAAAAAGGTCGTAGTGCATAATGGAGATGTATTGCCTTAATGATAAGTGTATCTTACAAAGACATATATTATAACCAGATTCAGGTGACCACTGAGGTTATAGTCTTAGAAAGTTGACACTAGGCAAAATTAACTTATAAGTTAAAGTACACATCATGACAACTGATCTCAACTACGCAAGTTATCTGAAGTGACTTGACAAAGTCAAAGACAATGTTATGGATCTAACAACCTGAGGGTTTAGTAGAGATCAAGTTGTTGAATGAGACTAAAGCCCATGAAAAAGGGTATATAAAGGAAACCTGTTTAGTACCAGCTACGTTATCTTTTGTAGAGGCGCGAAATCTGTTTTAAAGGAAGCGTGTTTAACATGTGCCTAAGCCTCAATCAACAAAATTAGTTTGTTCATTATGGCAGCCAAGAGACTACTAGAAGACCTTGTTGTGGCAAAATTGGACAATCTATGACACTTTTTATATTAAAATTAATATTAATAATAACGATACTTCGTTATCAACATGAAAAATAAATAGTACACATACCGTAACACTAACTAAAATAAATAATGAAAGAATATATCAATTATGTTAAATGATTCCAACCAAGCTCTTCAAATGACAAAGTCTTCAACTTGTTCTTTAGCAACTTCTTCTTGTAATGTAATATCCTTGAAAAAAAACTTAAAAAGATAGATTGTCCAACCTTTGCCACAATAAGGTCTTCTAATAGTCTTTTGGTTGCAACAATGAACAAACTAAATTTGATGATTGAGGCTAAGACACATGTTAAACACGCTTCCCTTAAAACAGATTTTACGCCTCTACATAAGACAACACGTCTGTCTCTCAGGGTACAACAGCCGAAGTAGTTGGTACTGCCGGAGATGTCCACGTGCCATATTTGAATTAGACTTTCGAAAGATAGAAATTGAAATTCGACTAGAAATATGACAGAATTTGGAATCGAATTTTAAATTTGTGATTTTGTTCTATTGATTCGAAACTTGTAATAGAATTATGCATGTACAACCTTCTCTTATTTTCTAAAATGTGCTATAATTGATTTTGTCAAGTCGGGCCCCTACAGATAACTTTGGTTGATTGGTCACTTTAAAATACATGTTTTTATTTTATTTTATTCAACATTAATGATTAGAAATCTATCAATTATAACGTAAACGTACTCTCCTAAATGTAATACTAAAATTGAGATTTAAAATATTACTTTAATCCATCCATCCATAATCGGCCAATGACTCGTTCATAGTCAATAAGTCAAAAGTTTATAACCTTTTAACTTATAAACTTATGAGAGAATTTAGGAGTATTATTATCGAGAGAGATGTTGGCATAAAAAACTTTAGCTAACCCCCACCCAACCACCGTATGCTATCAACTACCTTTTTCTAACCACCATTTTAATTCCATAAATACATCTCACACGCAACATCACCACCACCACTACCACCATGGATAACATTCCCAATCTAGCTATTATCGAACATGCTCGAATATCGCCACCACCGGCCACCAGCGGCCACCGTTCGCTACCACTCACTTTCTTCGACATTGTGTGGTTACTCTTCCCACCAGTCCATCATCTTTTATTCTATAAATTTCCACATTCAAAGTCCCATTTTGTAGAAACCGTTATTCCTAATTTAAAACACTCCTTATCCATCACACTTCAACACTTATATTTCCCATTTGCTGGCAAATTTATTGTTTATCCCAACCGTAACGGTTCCACTACGAAACCCGAAATCCGACACGTGGAAGGTGATTCTGTCGCCCTGACTTTCGCGGAAAGTACTCTCGATTTCGATGATTTGTCAGGATATCATCCTCGGGAATGTGAAAACTTTTATCCACTTGTTCCTCCGTTAGGTAACGCCGTTAAAGAATCTGATTACGTCACACTCCCGGTTTTCTCGGTCCAAGTGACGTATTTTCCGAATTCCGGTATCGCTATCGGAATGACGAATCATCATAGCCTGGGAGACGCCACCACTCGGTTTGACTTCTTGAAGGCGTGGGCCTCGATTTTTGAAACAGGTGGAGATGAGTCATTTCTGACAAGTGGATCTCCACCTATCTATGATAGATTTGATATCCCCGAGGAACATGAAAGGAGGTTGAACCAAACAAGGCTTGAAGGTTTTTATCAACCTCCGAGCCTTGTTGGCTCTGATAAGGTTCGGGCCACGTTTCTGTTGTCCCGAGCCCATATCAATGGACTTAAGAAACAAGTCCTGGCTCAATTGCCAACTCTGGAGTATGCATCCTCTTTTACGGTAACATGTGGTTATATGTGGAGTTGTATTGTGAAGTCGTATGTTGAAATGGGAGAAGAAAAAGGTGAAGATGAGTTAGAGCAGTTTATAACTGCAGTAGGTCTTCGATCACGTTTGAATCCGCCACTTCCTGAAAGCTATTTCGGTAATTGTAGCGGGCCGTGTATTGTAACCGTAAAAAACAATGTGTTAAAAGGTGAAAATGGGTTTGTTATGGGTGCTAAGTTGATTGGAGAGGGTATAAGCAAAATGGTGAACAAGAAAGGGGGAATCTTGGAAGATGTGGATAGATGGCATGATGGATTCAAGATTCCGGCTAGGAAGATCGGGGTGTCGGGTACACCCAAACTTAACTTCTATGGCATTGATTTCGGGTGGGGAAAACCGATAAAATATGAAGTTGTTTCACTTGACTATAGCGGGTCGTTTTCTTTAAGTGCATGCAAAGAATCGGCGCAAGATTTTGAGATTGGAGTGTGCTTTCCGAGTAAGCAAATGGAGGCATTTGCGAAAATCTTTAGTGATGGATTGAGAAGTGCAATTGCGTCCTGATTTAGCATCGTCATTTTTGTTTTGTTTTGTTTTGTTTTGTGTGTGTACTATTGTTTGCGGTTTTCAGTTTTATGTTTGTTGGAGTGAAGTTGGTCTAATTTTGGTGAAACATATTTAACGTATTTTCACTTACTTTGTGCCTTGTCCATTTGAACAGCACATTCCCTTTGGTGCTTCACTTATATCATATATGCTATTCATGGTAGGAAGGATAAGAGTTTAAATTTGGTCAGTACTATTTTACTAATATTCAAGTGGAAAAAAAGAGATGAGTTTGGACGTTAGATCCAGTTTAATGTAAAGGTGTACAAATCAGGTTTTTATAAAACCAGGTTCTGGGTATGGAATTGGTTTCAGGTATGGTCAAATATTAGAAGACCGGGTAGTTGTCAAACTCGTGTCGGGCTCGGGTCTAGATATTCTCTCTAAAAACCATACCCTATGCACCGGGTCCGGGTATAAAACAAGGTATTTGAATACCCTATTTCTATTTCAGGAATTGCAAAATCCCTATCTATTTATTTATACATTTATTTATTTTTGCATGTATAGATTGAGTTTTTTAATGGCTGCACTTTTAAGGTATTTTTCCAAGTGTTTTTAAGGTAATTTTGGGTATAAATCGGATATTTTAAAACCCAGTTTCAGGTATTAGAAAAACCCGATTCCGGGTATGAAACCGGTTCCGATTTTTAGGTAATTTTGGGTACAAATCCGGTCCGGTTTCAGGTACGGGTTTTGGTACTGAAATGTCAAATGCATACCATATCCGTACCATACAGGTAGGATCGGATACGGGTTCGGGAAGTAAAAACCTGGGTATAAAGAAACCCGGTTCTAGGTATTTTTCGTGTCCGATTCCATGTTTGGGTTCATTTTGCACCTCTAGTTTAATGGTGTTACATTTGTCTATCCAACGCCGATTATTGGACTTAGGTCCATTACAGTTTGTTAGCCCAAGATGGATGAAAACAAATTTTGACTCTAGAAGTAGGGCTATGTAACGGTTCAGAATCGAATCATAATCAGACTGTACTTTAACGGTTCCGGTTTCATTCGAAACCGGGTTAAGTGGTTCACGTGTAAACAGTTCACGTTGGAACCAATTTTCAATTAAATTCTAAATATGAACTACTAAAAGGTGCAAGAAACAAGAGAATTAATAAAACAAAACATTATAATATCAACATTATAATATTTTAATGAAAAAGATTGAGAATATATTAAAATGTCTCAAGATATTATAATAATACGGTTCGGATCTAATAGTTTGGAACCGTAAATTCTTCACCCCGGTCTAGAAGTCTAGATGGTTTCCCACGTTATTGAATTTAATTTATTCGTTTCAGTTACATATTTAGAATTTAATTGCGGGCTTGATTATTCTAAGAATTTGTTTAATCATTTATGTTACATATCTAATATATCAATTTTAATTTTTTGAGATTCTACAGTATCAACGAAAGTTACTAAATTACGATTTTGGTTATGCTAAGAAATTTGCTAATTTGCAAATAAGAAACCCAGAAGTAAAAACAGAATTTACATATTAGTGTTTTGGGTAACCTTCATAGACGGCGTGTGTCATATATTATAATACCTTGGCTCCATTTCATGCATAATATACAAGGGAAAATTTCTAAAATAGATTTATTAAGAGAGAGAATCTTCAAAATAGCCATTCAAATTTAAAATTCTCAAAATAGCCCTCGAAATTCGTCTTTCACGTGACGTTAGAAAATTCCCCATGAGTTTTCAACAATCAATCAAACTGACACATGTCAATGCTCTCCACCTACCACGCGAGTTTTCAGATCAAATCTGTCTTACACGTTGGATTTCGCATGAAAACTTACCTGATGAAAATAATATTTAACGTGATGTTCAAACGGTTTCTGTCTTCCACGTGGGTTTTCAAAAAAAAGTGGTTTTTGGAGTTATTTTGAAAATCATCTTCAAAGATGTCACACCCTCAAAATACACTAACGAAGTTTTACCGTCAGAGGGTGTGAACTAACAGGATCAGAATCTTTAGTTATAATCAAACACCATAAATAAAGTTTTCAAAACCACCAAGACATCAAGTCTTAAGTAAAATGCAGCGAAAAGTGTAAAGCAAATAGTTGCGCCACACAGGACGAATTAAAACCCAAATTATCAAGATAAAAATTTAAAAGAAATTTTAAAACAATGGTGTTCAGCGAATGCATGTCCTATACCGCTCACCCGCCTCGGATACCTGAGATAAACATACTAAAAGTGTCAACACAAAGGTTGGTAAGTTCACAGGTTTACATAAATTAAGCGTTGCGTTTTGGCGTTACTAGATAATGTTAAGTCAATTATATATCAATAGGTAGCTAACCTATCAAGCATGCATTACTAAGTGTTCGACACCGAAGCTGACTGTTTAACGTTTGCCTTGCCACCATGTCAACCACGACCATGGTAATGTGTTAGCCAAGATTACACCCACTCGAACTACAGTCGAGTTTAGAGTTGGGTGGGGTTTGTCAAACCTAGTAGTACTACTCAAAGGTGACTCGCTATTATCCAAATAATAACCGGTTCGATGTTCAGAAGTACTTTAGTTGGTTTGTTTGCCACTTAGCCTTACAAGTGATATATAAAAGTAACAAAATCTACATCGTTGGAGTATGTTATCTCCCCCTAATAAAAGCGTTAAAAAGAGTAAAAGGGGCCGTGAAACTCACTGTTTGCGAATATAACAAAAAGATCCGAGAAAAGTGTGCGTCGCAGAAAATCCTCACTAGTGCTCTAAAAACAAAACGAGATTTTCTAAGTATTTGAACTTCGAGTGAGTCCCTAGACTCGACACATAAAACTTATGCATAAGATGTGTTCGTGTTACGTTGTGAAACACGTGTGATTCGACAAACATGTTGGTGATTAGTTACATGTGTGAACAAGTATTTAATTGTTAAGTGTTACCATTGTACATTACCAGCAACTATCCCCCACAAGGTCAATTAAGTCAAACTTAGCAAAACATCGATCAACAATTCACTTTTCATGTTAATTTAAGTAATTCAGCAGCTAATTTATCCAGGCAGATTTTAACCCGACAAAATTACTCTATTTAATAGATCATAACCAGTCAATAAAATCACCAAAAATCATCACAGAAACATACGTGAGTTATGTTTCAAAAAATATTTTTATTATATTTTTATCACATATCGTTTTCTCACAATGATCAAGATAACTCAGTAAACACACAACAGTCATTATTGTAGAGGTAGGGTACCAAAAAGACCCAAATACCCTTAAGTACCACCCGCGGGTCACAGATAATATTCTTATAAGCCATCCGCGGGACATATGGATCACCCGCATATCACGATAGAGGAGGAACGTCCTCATAACACGCGCAGAAACATCCGGGCATCCTCAAAAGTCATCCACAGGACAAGACATATGTCCGCATAAAGCAACTGGAGGACAATGCCAGCGGAACAGCTGTCACCACTCAAGTACTCTCTAGAATAAGGCTCATGATTCTTACTTGGGGAATACGTGACATATTAGCCAATGAACAAAGGACACCTGGCCAGGTTGTTATAACCGTGCACATGGCCAGGGTGCGATTCGTCCTATCATTTGGCGACACGCGTCCAGGTTGTTACGCCCATGCACATGAGACGTATAGCTCAACCTATCACAAGAGGGCACGTGTCTAGAAGAGGACAGCTGCCCCAATCATCTTCCATCATCCTTCGGCTATAAATACCTTGTCAAACGGTATGAGGTATTCATCCATTCACTCACCTATATTCTGACTGCACTTAGTCTATATACTTCAGTACTTTCTCCGTTACGAAGGTTACTGATTCTCACGCCGGAGGGTGGTTACAGGAAGGCCCCCCCTCTTGTCATTCCTGTAACGAGACTCACGGTGTCTGTTTTGGAGGTTCCGGTCACTGGACTTTGGGAGATTGTACTCATATCTTGGTTGTAATTATCCTATCCTACCTTGTGGACTCATTGGATCCAGGACCCATACCCGGGGAGTGGATCCGTGTTTCTTCATTGCCGCCATCCGTGTTTTGTGTTAGAACAACAATAGTTTTCGTGGGTTTTTTGGTTCGTTTGATATGAGTAAACTCCTGAAGGGCCGACGGGAACCCCTGCACCTGATTCACGTGTAACTAACACAGAAGCACCTCCGGGTCTTAGTGTTTTTGCATGTATTACGACTCCAAGTGGCCGTACTCTTGAGCGTGTCACAACTCCGGGGTCAAGAATCACCAATGTAACACCTGGGGGTTTTACCCTAGAGAATGTTACAACACCAACTGGTCCCACTCCCACAGATATGGGACGTGGTTCGGCACCAGAAGGTTCAAATCTGGGTAACCTCAGACGGATTACGGAAGAAACTCGCCGAAAGCGGTCAGTGTTGGATCTGGAAGATGATTCAGGTGACTCTGACGTGGCGAGATCTCATCAACGTAATTCAAGAACTAGAGGACATTTAACTCCTGAGGAGTGGCTTCATGTGCAACAACAAAGTTTGGTGGCTGAATATGAGCGCAGAAAACCTGATGAACGATTTCATGCCCGCACTTTGAATTATGAGGAATCTCTCAGGAGATCCCCTTCTCCTCCATCGACAGTAAGAGGAAGTCAACTTCGTTACAGTTAATCGACGGAACCAGAGTTTGGTGAATTACCGAGGTTACGACCTCGTCCTCGTATAAATATGCGTATGCAATCTTACTTGGAAGAGTTTGATAGTTACGATTCATCCTACCACCCGGGAGATTACAGTATGTATTCCGGTGACAGTAGTATGAGTTCTCAGGCAAAAAGCAGCCGTCCGCATGACATAGTCCGCCACACCGAATACCATAGCAATGCGGAATGAGACTTCACTAAACCGTATCGCCCGGCGGCCTTTGCTGAAAAATTGAAATTCATAGCAGCAATTGTCACCGCACCCTTCCCTGTTAATGCCAAAATACCTACATCAGTAGGAAAGTACAATGGTATGACTGATCCAAGTGATCATCTCCAGAACTTCGTGGCAGTAGGTGGTGTCAGTGGTTGGACGCTCCCTTATTGGTGTCATATGTTCGCGTTGACACTAACAGGGGCAACAAGAGAATGGTTTGAAAAGTTACCCGACGGTGAAATTTCTAGTTAGGACGATCTAGTGAAAAATTTCTCTTAGCAGTTCAGGCAGCAGAAGAAACATACGTGAGACTAATCAGAAATTTTAGATGTTGTCCGCCGCGATAACGAGTCCATAGAAGATTTTATCACTAGGTTCAACAACGAGAGCTTGAACATCGGCGGAATCAGTAAAGAAATGCTTCGCGGTGCCTTCCGCAAAATTGTCAAATGTGATGATTTAGTCCACACACTTACGATCAGAGATGGAATGCCAAAAGAGTGGGGCGACCTTATGACTGCAGCAAAGGTGTATGCTAACACTGAGAAAACATTGAGGAATGGTAACCCGAAGCAAAAATTTAAAGTCGAATTTCAGAATTCGAGACCTAATAGACAGGCGAAAGGCCCTATCTGGTCGAGGCTTCAGCCGAGTGCGGAAGTGTCAAAACCATTTGATGCAAGATCCGTCGTAGGCAACAAGAACAAAGCGGGACCCGCAAACCGAGGCCCCAACAATTGGACTCCTCTTTCAAAGACTCCCGCTGAAATTCTCACTACAGAAAATATAAATTTCAGGAAACCACAGCCACTGACAAGAATGTCATTCTTAGATGCTAAGAAGCATTGTTCGTATCACGATGACATCGGTTATAATACGAATGAATGTAGATCATTGAGAAATGAAATTGAGGCGGCTGTTACATCTGGAAAATTCGGGCACCTGGTAAAAAATGAGAAACCTGATAATGGTAAAGCGCCCATTCGGGACATCCAAGGCCCGAGTAAGGATCAAATTAAAGATTTGAACGTTCATATGATACAAGGCGAATCCCATACAAGGAATAAGAGGAAAGAGTCTGATGATGAAGAGTGGAAGAATGAGCCAGTGATCTTCCCTCGAATTAAAGGGGGACCGAACAATAAGAATCCCCTGATCATCACTGCTCTTTTCGGGCATTATCGTTCTCATTACGTCTTCTTCGACACCGGCAGCACATCGGACATCATGTATGAACAATGCTTTGAACAGCTTGATGAAGAAGATAAAGAAAGATTGAAACCCATCCACGCTCCAGTGTTGGGATTTGGAGGGGAAATAATGCATCCGCGAGGGGTAATTTCATTCCCAGTTACCTTGAGTGACGGAATTCATTCGAGGACCAAGGAGATCGAATTTCTGGTTTTGCCAGCAATATCGAAACATGACATCATTCTCGGACGAGAAGCAATTGGTGACTTCAATGCTCATCCGTCCATAGTACACAGTGCAGTAGGAGTTTCGACTTGCACTGGTATAGCAATAATTCACATTAATCGACATTGTTTTGCAACCGAGAGCTCAAAACCCAGCAAGATCCCAAAACAAACTTTGAGAACCGATCCAAAAAAGTGGGTCTTGAACAAAGATTTCCCCGATCAAACTGTAACAATTGGACCTGCTATTTCCGAGATAGTACGGACTTTTTTGAAACAATTATTATGAAAAAATGTTGACGTGTTCGCATGGCAAACCGCGGACATGACTGGTGTCCCGCGGAACATTGCGGAACACAAATTAAAGGTAAACCCATTGTTTACGCCGATTGTTCAGAAACAACGTAAGATGGGTCCGGAACAGACAAAAGCAATGAACGAGCAAGTCCAGGACCTCTTACAGGCCGGGATCATCCGTTAAATCCGCTATCAGACATGGGTTGCTAACCCAGTCATAGTCCCCAAGAGCAACGTGGCGTGGCGGATGTGCATTGATTTCAAAGATCTAAACAAAGCATGTCCTAAGGATTGTTATCCCTTACCAGAGAATGACCTCAAGGTTGATGCTGTGGCACCATTTAAATTCAAGTGTTTCCTGGACGCCTACAAGGGTTATCATCAAATCCGCATGGCAGTAGGAGATGTAGACAAGACAACATTCTGCACCGATCATGGCACCTTTTGTTATAAAATGATGCCTTTCGGACTAAAGAATGCGGGAGCCACATATCAACGATTAATGGACATAGCGTTTAAAAACCAAATTGGTCGAAACTTAGAAGTGTGTATGGACGATCTCGTAATCAAAAGTGTCGAGGAAGACCAGATGTTGAGAGATATTGAAGAGAAATTCGAAACTTTAAAAAGTATTAACATGAAGCTGAATCCAGCTAAATGCTCATTCGGGATGGAAGAGCGAAAGTTTTTGGGAGTGATTGTCACGGACGCGGGCTTCAAAGCTAACCCAGACAAAGTTCAAGCTATAGCCCGCATGCCTTCCCCATCTTCCCTCAAGGAGGTTCAGACACTCAATGGCCGGCTCGTTGCTCTGAATCGTTTTTTGGCAAATCATGCAGCCAAATCTCATCCTTTCATCTCAACTCTAAGGAATTGCCTCAAGAAAGCACAATTCAAATGGACCGCGTAGGCGGAACAAGCTTTCTTGGAGGTTAAAAAATGTTTGATGGACTTGCCCACGTTAACAGCACCTCACGCGGGAGAACCTTTAACGTTGTATTTATCGGCTTCAGACATTGCCATCGGGGCCGTCCTTCTGACAGACCGAAAGAACGTTCAAACGCCAATCTACTATGTTAGTAGAACATTATCGGACCCGGAAACAAGATACTCCATGCTTGAAAAACTTATTTTGGTGCTGCTCTACGCCGCCCGTCGCCTCCGCATATACTTTCAAGGGCACCCCGTCAATGTTTAACCGGATACAAGCTCAAAAATGTCCTCAGTAAACCAGAATTGTCTGGACGCTTGCCCAAATGGGCTATTGAACTAGGTGAACACGCAATAGAATACAAACCTAGGCCAGCAATCAAAGGGCAGGTATTGGCGGACTTCATCACAGAAGTCCCGCATAACAAAGAAAAAGAATGTTTAATCGAGCAACAACCCAAAGTACCTCTGGAATCAGGACATATTTGGTCTTTATTCACGGACGGAGCTTCAAGCAGTGAGGGATGTGGCGCAGGCCTCAGGCTAGTCAATCCCGAAGGCCATGAGTTTACATATGCCATAAAGTTGGATTTCAAAAGTACCAACAATGAGGCAGAATATGAAGCTTTCTTGGCAGGCTTACGGATAGCCAAAAAGCTTAGGGTTAAACATTTGGAAGCTCGGGTAGATTCCATGTTGATTGCGGGACAGATTAATGGCACATACGAAGCACAAAATGATATCATGGCTTCATATGTATCACAGGCAAAGGATTTGATGCTCCAGTTCTCTTCTTGCAAAGTCATTCATATAAAGAGAAGTGAAAACAAATCAGCGGACGCACTCAGTAAATTGGCTTCAACGAACTTCGAACATTTTGCCAAGGACATCCGCATCGAAGTATTAGATCGCCCGTCTGTTCCGCAAAATCAGGTTTTAGTAATCCAAATGGGAGTAGAATCCTGGATGACACCCATTATAACATACTTGTCATCTGGAGCACTTCCGGAAGGAAAAGCAGCGACCCGGAAGATAAAGCACAAAGCCTTGAACTACCAGATGTGTTTTATACCGACGTTCCTTCCTCGGCCCACTACTCCGATGTGTGGATGCTGAGGACGCGAATTACTTAATCAGAGAGGTTCATGAAGGCATTTGTGGTCTTCACGCGGGTCCGCGGATGGTTGTAGCAAAGGTAATGAAAGCTGGATATTACTGGCCGAGGATGCATATGGATGTTGTACGTGAAATCAAGAAGTGCGATTCATGTCAACGCCATGCTCCTAACACGCTTCGACCAAAGAACGAGTTAGTCCCAGTCACTTCAGCTTGGCTGTTCCAGAAATGGGCAGTTGACATAATGGGACCTTTTCCTGAAGCCCCCGGACGTGTCAAATTCCTGATAGTAGCCATCGACTACTTTACAAAATGGGTGGAGGCCAAAGCAGTTGTTTCTATAACAGCAGCAAGTGTTAAAAAATTCTTGTGGGAATTCATCATATGCCGTTTTGGCCTCCCTCTAGAGCTCGTTAGTGACAACGGGACACAATTCGCGGACAGTGGGTTGCAAGAATGGTTAAAAGAGTTACACATTTCTCAAGTCTTCACCTCTGCAGCCCACTTTCAAGCTAATGGTCAAGTCGAGAGAACCAATCGGACGATCAAAGAAGGAATCAAAATGAGATTGGGAACGAAACGAACGGGATGGGTGGATGAATTGCCCCATGTACTATGGGCCTTCCACACTCAAAGGAATTCCAGTAATTCCGAAACCCCCTTCAGTTTAACATATGGCACAGAAGCCATGATTCCCGCCGATATTGGTATCCCATCCGCCAGAGTTCATATGATTGAGGATAATGATCATGAACTCCATATGAACCTTGACCTCCTCGAGGAAAGGAGAGAAATGGAATCGATCCGCGAGCATAATTACAAATGACAATTGCAAAAATATTATGACTCGCGGGTTCAAAAATGTGAATTCGACGCGGAAGACTTTGTCTTCCGCAATAATGAAGCCTCCGGGCAAGTTGGCCCCTACATGGGAAGGACCTTCTAGAATCCAGAGAGTTCTATCTAAAGGTTCCTACAAACTAGAAAGGTTGGACGGGACAGAGGTCCCTAGAACTTGAAATGGGGCCCAACTGAGGAAATGCTACATTTAGTAAGTTTGTCTTTTGGCTTGCGCGCCTAACTAGATGTTAAAAACCTTTGTAATTTCGTTTCTTGTAATTCGGCTTATGCCCCAGTTATGAAAATTTCCTTTTCAGTCATTTGAGACTTGTATTATTATATAATCCTTTATTCGTACACAAAGAAGATCCTCTAAAAACACTTATATTATATAAACATAAAAAATATATATAAACAAAGTGTACTGGATGCAATAAAAACCTTCTTTATTCATACAAAAATGGATTACAATTATGGAGGAGCCTAGTTAAAAAGAAAAAAGAAAAATCTATCTATGGCGCGACATCTGCATGTTCCGCATCCTTGCCCCCCCGCATCATCTTCTTCATCAAGCTCAAGAAGAGTCCTTAACTGTTGAATGCTATCCTCCTTATCAACAAGCTCGAATATCTGCTCCGTTAAAGAAAATTTCAAAGAATCAAAGTCCTTTGATTTCTGTTTCAGAATGGCAGCAGTATCTTGGCCGGCCAACACATACTCCTCAGGAAGCCTAGAAGTTGAGCCAAACTGGTTACCCTCTTGGAAACCCAGTTGACGGCCACATTGTTTAGAAGCTTTCAGGAGGATGGCAACGCAGTTCCCAAGCTCATCACTAGCCCGAACATCGGCGATGAAGTGTTTAAACAATCGTATATAAGTAACTCTAAAAACACTTAGATTATTTATGACAAGTAAAAGGTATATACCTTGGGAATAGCCTCTGCCAACATCCATTTTTGGTCCGCCCTGGCCCGGACGAGCTCCATTTTGTGTTTGGCGCATTCCAAGGCTTGGTCGCGGTTTCTGATGTTAAGATCAGTCAAGCGCTTATCCTTGGTTGCGGGTTCAGCTTGAAGGGCCTCCACTAATCTAGCTTGTTCGTCCAATTGTTTTTGGAGAACAGCACTGGCTTCATCAGCAGCGGACCGAGCAACCTTCTCCGCCCCCAAGGCCTGACTAGCTTCCCTAGCTTCATTAATAGCCTTAAGGGCTTCATCTTTGGCGTTGGAAGCAGAAGCTGCCAGTTCATCCCATTGCTCATTCATCGCAAACCAGTCCCTGGTTATTTCATGGGTAGTGGACATAGTATTCACGTAAAAAGAATTGGAGTTCAACAACTCTTGGCGTATACTAAGGCGACGTCTCTCCTTTTCACCTTGAGGAAGACATTCCCCCAGGAACTCAAAACATGTGTTCATGTCACGGAATGTCGAATCCCGACGTAGAGACAAATTAGGTTGATGCAGGGTAGGGTCTTCCTCCTCAGAAGTGGGAGAGGTTTGGGAAGCATAAGGGAACGTGCTTATGCCCCCTTGATCCCTGAAGTGGTAAACATTACAAGAAGGCGGCGCCTTAGCATGAACAGTTGCTTCGACCTTCTTCTTCTCTAATGGGGAGTCGTCCGCCACAATAACCGGATCCGTAGCGGTGTTAGGTGGTGGTGGCGGACGAACAGGTGAATCCTTCAAACCGGAAATACCCTCAGAAGGGTTATCCAGGTTCACTGTTAAAACATTTATGAAGGGTTAGGAATATTCCAATACAAATAAGATAATAAAGTATAGAGAGGTTTTGCATACCTAATGAAGGGTCTTCAGCATCGAGCTGTTTCAAACGCGCTTCTAAGAAGCAGGATTTGTCTTTTTGTATTTTTTTCTTCTTTAAGACAATCTTTACCGGGTTAACCTTACGTTTGCCCGCCATCTTAGAAGCGCCCGCGTCAACGACCGGACGATCACCCTCAGCAGTGACATCCTCAGAAACAGGTCTCTTACCTTTTGCTACAGTGGTAGCATCGTCTTGATCCGCTGTCTGGTGGGACGCAGCTCGTTGACGAGTAAGACCTGCAGTTGAGCCCACAACTTTGTTAACATCAATCGAACATACTTCTCCGCAAAGTGATGACTCCTTGCTAGACGAGAAAAGCACAATCACTCCGCTAGAAGTAATAGCAGTCACAGGTTTGGGTTTCAAAATGCCCTCACCTTTCTGGATGCAATCTGTAACATATGCCTCACCTTTGGCATACATCGCCTCGGAAACTTTCGGTTCCGGGCGGAAAGCTGTGGGAAACACAAACTTGGAACTGGTGCGCTCAAGAAAGGACGCAACCCTTTTATCGATAGGGCGACGCACCATCATCCCTCCTTCATGATCCAACAAAGTACTGAAGGCGGAACCCTCACCTGTACAAACAATAAAACAAGTCAAAAAGGGAGCGTTTTTGCAATAAAACAATAATACAGATGTAACACAAAGCTTACTCTTGTTGGTCATTTCGTAATATGGTTCTAACTTGGGGAATGGCCATAAACGGCTCATCTTGGTGCTCACCATTGCCCCTTCGTGAATTGGGCGCAAAGGAGTTGGCGTGGATATAAGCGTTTTATACCACGTCTGACCCTCATGAGCGCTGGCAAGAACCACGGGCATGGGAGCGTCCGCCTTACGTTTCGTCATCTTGAAAGGAATGACCTCTTCTCGGATCCAGAAGAATTTTGGCTTCCAGCCATGAAGGCAACGGAGCCACTCCGTGCCGATAGTCCTCTTTTTGATGGATGAAAAACTGTACCATCCATCACGAAAAGTCATCTTATAAAAGACGGCGAACATACCAACAGTCGGATCAAGGTTGCGAGATTGGCTACAGAATTCGAAATGTCGAATCCTCAACATTCCAAAAGGTGGATCTGGGAGAGATGAATCCCATAAGTGGTCAAGATCGATTCAACAAACTTGGTCACCGGAATCCGGATGTTCCCTGTTGTGAAGTGGTGTATGTATACAGCCATTTTCTTCGGAGGCGGACTAGTAGCAATAGAACCACTAGCAGGAAGTTCCGGTTCCCACTCTGTCGTCAATCCACAAACATTAACAACATCGTTATAGTCTTCTTCTTTATGTCAGACGACAACTTCGTGGATAGTGGGGGTACTATTCTTTTCATTAGCCATCAGCATTTCAGAAAAGATTAAAACTCTTAGAAGGGTGAAGAAATCTACGAGAAGATTCAGAAGTCTCAAGTGTTTGAAGGAAATTTGAAAGCGATAAAAGTTGAATAAAATTCACAAGTGGTTATATTTATACTCATCGCAATTAATGCGATCTATAAAGTGCCAGAGGAGAGAGAAACCGCGGACCACCAGATAGCTGACACGTCAGGCGGGAAATTAAAGATAATGAAAATAGGCTGTCAAAAGTGTCACACACGTCTTATCGGTTGTCCTCAACGAACTTCTCTCTCCGCCACGTCACCATAGTTATCCAAACTTTCAAACATTTCAAAAAGTCGAAGATTTCAGAAAAATCTTCTTAGAGATATTAAAAACAGTAAAAAGATCACAAGAGTTAAAGAAAGATTCTTCATTAATCATCAAAAAAGTAAGTACAAGAAGCAAAAGAAAATATTACAAGATGAAGAACATTAAAGACTATTCTAAGGGTTTGAGGCTGCTGGGTCTTCCGGAGCCTTCAACGACGTGTCTTCCGAAGAGTCATCATCAGAGTCTTCCCCAAGATAAGTCTTCAAAAGTTGTACGCCGTCATAGGCGGAAGCAAATTTCGGAAGTATATCCTGTAGAGGGAAGACTAAAGCGTCATGCTCCTTAACCCGATTAACATGATCTTGTTTAACATCTACGCCATAAAGCGGATGATATTTGAATGTGCGGCTACTTCGAGCATAGTTCATCCCTTCATGAAAACCCATAACACGCCCAAGTGATGAGGAAGCAGACATCACATTGGTAAAACTGTCAGTCAGCTCTTTACTTCCTTTGATAAGGCGAATGACTTGTTAGGACAAGAACATAAGTTTCCAATATAAAAAACGTGAGTAAAACAACAAAGGATAAAGTATTGCTTACAACGTTAACTCCCCGAGTAAGGAACCATTGACGGTCTTGTTCCAAACGTTCTGCCCGCGCTCGGAATTCCTTAGATTCCGCAGTCGCTTCCTCATGAGCTTGAAGGAGAGAGTCATAAGCAGTCTAAATTTCAGTAGCCCTTTGGTCTTTAAGTTCGACTCGCTCCTTTGGCAACTTTAGCTCCGCCTCAAGATCATGGATCCGTGAACCTTGAAGGGCCACTTGATTTTCCAAAGTAGAATCGGTTTCTTGAGCGCGGGCCAAGTCATCTTTCTCCTTTTGAGTCTTGGCTCGGGCAGCCTCAAGAATGGCATTCTGCCTTTCACAGGCTTCTTTCCACCAGCGTGCCACATCAGCATTACGGTCTTGTTCACTCTTGAGGGCATTTTCTGCATCAGCTTGTTTCCATTTAGCTGTTTGAGCAGCAATATGATACTCCTCAGCTTCTTTCTTAGCAGCTTCAGCGGCCCGCCGGGCTTCTCCCACTTTCCCGCCTAAAGTACGCTATTCACTTAAGACCTCCTGGATACCGGCCAGAGCATTGGCTAAATGATAAGCTACATTTGTGTGAAGATCATGGCGGGAGAGGTCACGTTGATATGCCATCTCGGCAGGTGGAGCACAATGCTCAACAAAGTCCGTACAAGTTCTAGCTTGAGAAAACCGGGACCCGTTAGTAATGCCCCATGGAGGGACAAACAGTTCATGTTTGTCACCTAAGCCCGTATCCCCGTAATAACGGGAACCTGAAGGTTTACGGCGAGCAGGGGGGGGGGGAAAGGCTGTTGTGGAGGAGGGGACTCCACATCCCTAACATTTTCCTCATTTATAGCAGGATTGTCCTGCTGATCACCAGCACCACCCCCAGCTTGAAAAAGATAGTCAAAACGAGTATCAGTTTCAGCTTCCCCCATCGAAGTATCAGTTGGTGGGGTTGGCACCTTATCTTCCACAATAGTTTCAGATGAAGGAAAGGTCGACGGACCCTTTACGTTGATGTCACTCGGAGGAATGGACAACTTAATTTCCGCCTCTCCCCTCGAAAAAGGGGAGGATGGTTTTTCAGTATGAGGAGTTGGAGTAGATAGCCTCTCTGATATATCCTCACTAAAGATCAACGGATCTACATAACAAAGTTATACTTAGCCAAACACTCATAAAAAGGATACAGTATTTAAAGGTTGACACGTACCTTCAACAGTGTCAAGGCGGTCAGCAACGCTATACTGTGGCTTCTTGGGACGATGCACTTTCCGTTTTTTCTTCGATGGTCCCGCCTCAGTATCCGCAGCCTTCACGTGACTCGTATGAGAAGCTACAAACGCTCTCTTTTTCTCTAATTTTGCCAACAAAGACGAGATAGAGGAAAATTCAAAAGCACCCTCGTCAGAGTCCTCTTCTTCTTCCAAAGCGGAAAACTGAGAAGCATCTCCATCATCATCACTTGATGATAAGATGGCAATAGTCCCGTCGGAAGTAACGACAGTAAGGGGAGGAGTGTTTAGAACATACGCACCTGTTTCAAATGTGGCATTTGAAGTTACAGGTTCAGCTTGAACCTTCTTCGGAAAAAAGAATTTAGATTTAGTCTTGGCGAGAATGGGCTGGTCTCCCCGCCTCGCGAATACTTTTTCGAACACACCCCCTGTCCTCAAAGAAAGCATTAAACATAGAACTACGACCTGAAAAAGATAGAAGTTTAATCATAGAAACATTCAAAAAGCAAAGAGACAGTAAAAAGGTAACTTACGTTCATTCAGATCCACAAAAATGGGTTCCATAAATTCTGTTGGCCACAAACGGCTCATGCCCGCCCCACACTAGAGCTTCTTCAGGAAAAGCCCTCATGGGTGTCGGTTCCATTGTAAGTACACGATACCATTCACGACCCTCATGAGCAGCGGTGGTAACGTCAGGAAGGGCGGAATTTACTGGGCGGCGAACCATGTCTAATGGTACCACGTCCTCAGAAATCCAAAAAAACTTGTTCCGCCAGTCTTTGGACACCTTTTCAACTTCATATCCGATACTTCGATCGGAAAACCCTTGACATGTATACCAACCATTACGGTTAGTAAGACGGTAAAAAAACAGAAAACCGACTAATATGAGGCACCATGTCTCGCGCTGTACAT